>NC_062563.1:24776107-24993607 GCF_022837055.1 Prionailurus viverrinus | reverse complement strand
GTTGCATATGAAGACCCAATGGTAGTGAGAAAGACCAAGATGTTAATACAAAATTATAATATTAATGGCCATACAAAGGCTACTATAAGAGTACCCAATTTTACCTAGTAGTATTCAGGAAATATCTGATAGGCAGAAGAAAATATGTGTTTTGAAAGAAGTCTCAAACTCTGGAGATACTGACTTAAGGGTCATCAATTTGTGAGTGGGAATTGAAGCCCTGAGAATGGATGAGATCACTTAAAGAGAGTGTATGAACCTGGAAAATAATGAAGTTGTCGCCGTCGTCATCATCACCCTAACCACTTACTGAGTGATTTTTACTATGTGCCAGAGTACTTTACATGTGATATCTCATTTAATCCTCACAAAAACCTTACAAGTTTAGATGCTCTGGAACTTCTGGCAATGCTAACATTTAGGAGGCTGGCAGATGGGGATGCTATCAAGTGGGTCTAAAAAGAGAGCAACCAGAGAAACAGAACGAGGAAAGGGGTGATGCCACAGAAACCAAAGCAGGATAGTATTTTGGGAGGGGAGAGGTCAGCAGGGCCACATGCTGCAAAGATGCCAAGGAAAATGGGTGCAAAGGAGCTATAGGTTTCCCAATTCAGAGACTGAGGTGACCTTATGGGAAGCATTTTCAAGAGTGGTTAGGGAGGGATGAGAAATACATTATAAAGGGTTGAAAAAAGTATGGGATGTGCAAAGCAGAGGCAATTAGAGGAATAAATTGGGCTGGAAAGGGAAAATGGAGTGGAACTTGAAAGGGGAGTGGTACAGAAAGGGAGAAAAGAATAATAGATAAGACTGAAGAGCTTAGCCAAAGTGTCCTATATCCAGAAAGAAGGTAAGAATAGAAGAGAGAGAAAGGATGAGGCAAGGCATGACTAAGAGGTCTAGTGGAAGAATAGGCCTTGAACAGGGAGAGGGGACTCCTAGTGAGGTTGAAAGAAAGGAGTTAGAAGACATAGAGAGGGGCACCTGGGTGGCTCAGTCCATTAAGTTAAGCGTCCGACTTCAGCTCAGGTCATGAACTTGTGTTTCATGAGTATGAACCCCACATCAGGCTCTGTGCTGACAGCTCAGAACCTGGAGCCTGCTTCAGATTCTGTGTCTCCCCCTCTCTCTGCCCCTCCCCTGCTTTCACTCTGTCTCTCTGTCTCTCAAAAATAAATAAAGATTTTAAAAAATTAAAAGAAATAAAGAAAGAACTTGGGGGAGTTGACAACTAGGGGGTTCTGTTTTGGTCTTAAAAGTAGGAGGCAAAGTCGTCTGCTGCAAATTAGGTGGGCAGAGTGCTTGAAGACAGCAAGGCAAGTTTGTGATGTGGGACATAACTACTTCTATTCAAAACATAGTGTATGATATTCTGAAGACTCTCTGCTGAAGACTTTAATCAGAGTTGGAAATAGTGGTGAATATATCCTAATAGCTCCTCCTTCTCTTTTGCAAAAAACGTGAACCCAGACTCTCTAGATGAATCCCTGCCTTAGATTTTGGGTATGGGGTTTCCTCTGTGGAGGGGAATGGGAAAAGGTGGTATATAGAGGAGTAAAGGATGAGAGCAAAATCATGAATGAGTGTTGAATTCTATTTAATTTTTTTGGATACATACTGAGATGATTATGCAGTTTTGAATTACATTAATAAAGTTTCTAATGTGGAACCATTCCTGTGGTAATATCCTTCTTGAACATGAAATTGAATTTGATTTGTTTATATTTTATTTGGAATTTTGGCAACTATGTTTATGGATAATATTATCCTGTAATTTTTTTTCTCTTACTGTCCTTGTTTTTTAGCTTAGAGGGTATGCTAGTCTCACAAGCTAGCATGATGTATCAACATGTGTAACAAATTTTTTTCACCATTGCTTCTTGTACTCCCCTATTTCCTTCTTGGTTCACTTTTATTCTGGTTTGAGTACATTCCTTAATAGTTCTTTCAGCAAGAGTGTTTTGGTGGTAAATATTCTAAGTCTCTGTAGATCTTTAAATACATTTATTTTGCTGCTACTTCTAAATTGTAGTTTGTCTAGGTATAGACTTTTAGGTTTACCCTGTCCATGAACATCTCTGGATTTCACCAGTTCTAAACCCACTTTCATGTTCATTTTTCAGTTCAACATTTCTGAACTACATAGATAGTATGAATTTGAACCAGATGGATAATTTAATGCATGCTTGGATATCTAGTTTCTCTCCAGTATCTATTTTCTTTCCACAGTAATGGCTAATGAACCATAATTTCCTTCCGAACCCAGGGTCCCAGAAACAAAGAGATAGGGGTGCAGCTACTTCGGAAAACAGTTTGGTAGCTTCTCAAAATGTTAAATATAGTCCTAATATGAACCAGCAATTCTACCTAACAGAAATGAAAACACATGTCCACATAAAAACACCCAAGTATAGTTTACAGTTGTGCCACTAACTAGCAGAGTAAATCAGCTAAATGCTGTGGGTTAAAGTTTTTTCTTTAAATATGTAAAAGGAAATATATATACTAAATTATCTCAAATAAATATTCCAATAATAAAGTTCTGTGAAATGGCAATGGAAATAAAATTGGAGTGCAGTGCTTAGTAAAGATCTCCCATAATCACATACACTCAAGGATAGAAGATAGAAAGTACTTAGCCTGTTTATTTATCTCATTGTTCTTAGAGAGAGAACAAAGCCTCCCTGGAATATGTCCTCTGGTGTCTAGAAAGCACCTTGGTTGGTGAAGGAAATGACACTGTGAACTCCAGAATACTGTCAGGACAGCTTTCAAATCCAAAGGAAAGACTATACAGGTTAGTAAAAGGAAGATAACTTACAGAGAGAAGAAAATTCTTTTGTGTGCATCGTGCTCTGTGCTAATTACTTTATATACCTATCTCATTTACTCTTTATGTATGATGTAGATTTATTGTCCCCATTTTTTAAATGTAAATTTTTGGATAGAGGGAAAATTGAGGCTCACAGAGTTTAAGAGATTTGAAAACCCATATTCTTATATTTCATCCCACCTCCATACAGAGAGTCAAATTCTTCCATGGAACTTTCTTACTCCTTCCTTGACCATCTTGATCCACCATGATTTCTTCTGCACTTCTCTAATGCATATTACCGATATGCCAATTTCACACCTATAACTTTTTGCCATGTTGATTATATTTGATTCATTTATTAATAAGTAAGCATTTATTGAATAGCCACCATGGAACCCCACTAGGCAATAGGGATACACAGATGAGTGACACAGTCCCCGCCTTCAGGAGTTAAAATCTAGTTGGGGAGACAACCCCATTAGCAGTTTACTCACACCCCAGTGAATTCTAGGATTAAATCACTCTCTATACTTCTGTCTCCCCCAGGCTAGAACACTCCCATTTTAGTTCTCAGGACAAAAAAAAAAAAAATCCTAACAGTGAGCCCGAAAGTAGCAAAACTAAGTTTTAAGGGAAAGGGTAATTTTTTAAATGTTTATTTATTTTTGAGAGAGAGAGAATGCAAGCAGGAGAGAAGCAGAGAGAGAGAGACAGAGACAGAGACAGAGACAGAGACAGAGAGGCGGAGAATCCCAAGCAGGCTCTGCACTGTCAGTGCAGAGCCCAATGTGGGGCTCAATTTCACGAATGCTGGAATCATGACCTGAGCCAAAATCAAGAGTTGGCTGCTTAACCAACTGAGCCACCCAGGCGCCCCAAAGGAAAGGGGAATTTTAATTAATGAATTACTGTAACACATACTCCATAAGCTTCAAAGCTCCTTCACAGAGGAGGTAATGATTGACTGAGAAACTTAAATTTTTCTAAGTTAATAGAACCTATCCCAGGCAGAGGGGATTTGAACCAAGCTCCTAGCCTCATGGCAATTCAAAATGGCTGGTGACATACTGTTTTAACCCATCCCATAGTAGGGGGAAAAGGTCTTACTTATCATTTGCTGGTAACTAGGAGGTACCCTTCAGGAACAAAACTATTTCAGCCACTGTTCTAGCCAGTTATGCTACTAACAACGTATTCCTAAGGTAGTCTGCTTGAGTGCAATGATAACTTTCTAATAAGTGGTAAAGGTCCACAAAATAAAAGTTATGTGAGCAAAGTCTGGTATATAGAAAAGTTTCTGCCCAGCTCTGGTTTCTTCCTAGTTCTTTTAGTCAAGTCTGGATCTTGCTCTCTAGCAATGTTAAATTCCATTTTTTCCCCTTCAGTTTCATGTTCTAGGATACTGAGTCAATCCAATTTAATGAATGCCTTCAATGTGCAAAGCAATATGGTAGATACTTAAAGGAGATAAATATGAATAAGAGAGGATTCCTGCTTCAAAGAGTTGTGAGTCATGTAAATAATCTAGAATATGGACCTGGTAATGTCATGTTCTTGGGAAAGTACTTTTGCTCTCAAGAGGCCTATAAATGAGCCAGATATATGACCTAGTACATTCCACCCCATACTATAAGATAAAAATCACTGCCGGGGCGCCTGGGTGGCTCCGTCGGTTAAGCGTCCGACTTCAGCCAGGTCACGATCTCACGGTCCGTGAGTTCGAGCCCCGCGTCGGGCTCTGTGCTGACAGCTCAGAGCCTGGAGCCTGTTTCAGATTCTGTGTCTCCCTCTCTCTGCCCCTCCCCCGTTCATGCTCTGTCTCTCTCTGTCTCAAAAATAAATAAACGTTAAAAAAAAAAAATTTAAAAAAAAAAAAAAAAAAGATAAAAATCACTGCCATCTTCAAGGTACTAGACTGGGCTGTGTTAATGACTAGGGATACTAATAGGCTTGTCCCAGAAATGAATATTGCAAGCATTTTCTGAAGTGGAGCCAAATTCAGACAGAGGATCTCTTGGTCTTACCATGTAATCTGAGAAAGAGAGAGGTCAATCCTTGTTATTTCCTAAGGTATTCACCCCATATTCTTCCTAGAAGTGCCCTCAAGGAATATTTCAACCCAAGCCTCATACCACCTATGAAGCAACAGATGAGGCAGGTAAATAGATTCTCTCTAAAATGCAGAACGTGGGGTTAAAGGAACTGGAATTTACTGAGCATCTACCGTGTGTTACACATATCATATCTCATTTAAAGTTCATGTTAACACTGTGGAGTATCATTGCCCCTATTTCAAATTTGAGGAAACTGAGGTCCAGAGAGGTTAAATAATTTGTCTAAGGTCACATAGTTAGTAAATGGTATTGATTCAACTTGGAGAATGGCACTGGATGAAGTGCTAGTTAAGCAATCTATTAGGGGCACCTGGCTGGCTCAGTCAGCAGAGTATACAACTCTTGATCTCGGAGTTGTGAGTTCAAGCCCTGCATTGGACATAGAGCTTACTTAAAAAGAGGGGGGTGCCTGGGTGGCTCAGTCAGTTAGGGTCCAACTCTTGATCTTGGCTCAGGTCATGATCTCATAGTTTGTGTGTTCAAGCTTTGAGTTGGGCTCTGTGCTATCAGCACAGAGCCTGCATGGAATTCTCCCTCCCTCTCTCTCTGCCTCTATTCCACTCATTCTCTCTCTCTCTCTCTCTCTCTCTCTCTCTCTCTCTCTCTTTCTCTCTCTTTCTCAAAATAATATAGAAAGAAAGAGAGGGCGCCTGGGTGGCTCAGTCGGTTGAGCGGCCGACTTCGGCTCAGGTCATGATCTCAAGGTCCGTGAGTTCGAGCCCCGCGTCGGGCTCTGTGCTGACAGCTCAGAGCCTGGAGCCTGCTTCGGATTCTGTGTCTTCCTCTCTCTCTGACCCTCCCCTGTTCATGCTCTGTCTCTCTCTGTCTCAAAAATAAATAAACGTTAAAAAAAAAAAAGAAAGAGAGAGAGAGGAAGGAAGGAAAGAAAGAAAAAGAAAGAAAGAAAGAAAGAAAGAAAGAAAGAAAGAAAGAGAAAGAAAGAAAGAAATCTGTTGGATTCTGGTTGTACCAGGGATCTATCATGGCTAAGTGATGTTTCAAATTATCAAACTGCTCCAAAACCATGGACAGGAGGCCCCTTCACAGCAGGCTGAACTCCAGGGAGACCTAGACAATGCCTGAAATTCAATTGCACCAAATCCTTTTTGGTGTCCAATATTAAGTTTTGTGCATTTTAATTTCAGGCTGCTTCCATATTAGAAATGTGTTAGAAAAGTAGCCTTAAAGCAAAATAACTCACACCAGGGAAACTCCTGCTGAGTTGGTAACACTCTGGGAGGTAAAGATCCTTGAAGCAGAGGAGGGCAGGAGCAGGAGAATATAGAGGGCCCTTAGCCCTGAAAGCTCTGAAGATCTGGAAGGCCAGATAAAGGGGTCAGAGGGGTAGCCCCACAGCTTGAGATCATTAACAGTCCAGGGTTGCATAAAAAGGAGTGGGAAGACGGGATAGTTTTGGTCAGGCTACCAAAGTCGCTGAACCAGAGCTTGGTCTCTGAGTTCACTGACTCTTCCCACTCAGCAATTTCCACAGGTAAGTCCAAAGGAGAATTACTTCAGGAATCTGATAATTTAACTCTGCTCAACTGATAGAATGGTTTCATCACCAAAATTGGAAAGAAAATGGGTCAATGGTGATGACATGATTTACTGATGAGGTCAACTTATTTTTCTGCAAGGAGCTTGGCAGGAATTCTCTAAAACAATAGACAATCCCCAAATCATTTATATCTAACTTTGGGATTTAGAGTGGCTCTTGGCAGTAGTAGCATTCCTCATTATGTTTAACTTGGGTTGAAAATCAAAATGTGTAGTCTTTGGGAATGCACTGATTAATGAACAAGGGGAACAAAGGGGAACAAGTTGGTTATTTAGAAGTTGCCCTCGATGATCCATTGATAGTCATAAATGAATAATTCACAGAAGCTGGTTCTTTGTTAGAATCCAGGAACAGAGCCTCAGCACTAAACTAGGGTGGGCAGAAAGATTCATTGGACAGAAGATTTCTGAAATCTTTCTATAGCTGGTTTATGCCCTTTCAGAGAGGAGGGTTTTTTTTTTTAATATTTATTTATTTTAGAAAGAGAGAGAGAGTGTGAGCGTGGGAAGGGCAGAGAGAGAGGGGACAGAGGATCTGAAGCAGGCTCTGTGCTGAGAGCAGTAAGCCCAATGCAGAGCTCAAACCCACAAACCTGAGATCATGACCTCATGACCGAGCCAAAGTTGGACACTCAACAGACTGAGCCACCTAGGTGCCCCGAGAGGAGTTTATTTTCTTTTTCCTTCTTTCTTTCTTTCCCTCTTGCTTGCTTTCTTGCTTTCTTAATGTTTATTTATTTATTTATTTATTTATTTATTTATTTATTTAAAAATTTTTTTTCAACGTTTATTTATTTTTGGGACAGAGAGAGACAGAGCATGAACGGGCGAGGGGCAGAGAGAGAGGGAGACACAGAATCGGAAACAGGCTCCAGGCTCTGAGCCATCAGCCCAGAGCCCGACGCGGGGCTCGAACTCACGGGCCGCGAGATCGTGACCTGGCTGAAGTCGGACGCTTAACCAACTGCGCCACCCAGGCGCCCCAATGTTTATTTATTTTTGAGAGAGAGAGAGATAGAGACAGAGCATGAGCATGAGCAGAGGAGGGTCAGAGAGAGAGGGAGATATAGAATCTGATGTAGGATCCAGGCTCTGAGCTGTTAGCACAGAGCCCAATGCAGGGCTCGAACTCACATACCGTGAGATCATGACCTGAGCCGAAGTCGGACACTTAACCGACTGAGCCACCCAGGTGCCCCGAGAGGAGTTTATTTTCAATCTTTGTTTTCCTTTGGCATCTAAAGTCCCTTCTCAGAAGAAAAGTAAATTCCCTGCTGTGGACTAGGGCCAGGTATGTAAGGTTTGTCAGTTTCATCTCTGTCTACAGGCCTATTAACTTTAAGGTGGATTTCCTCAAGGCTGAATGTCTAATGATGGTGTTTTCACCTTTCTTTTGGAGGGCCTTGAATTTCCTAAACTGACTTTGAGAAACTCAAATATTTATTTCATAAGTAGTAGATACAGATTTTATGTATCCGTCACTCACGTTATCTGTGCAAAATCAAGAAAATATACTCAAATGGATGCAAACTTAAGGTACCAGTCCCTTACATACAGCAGATAAGGAGGGTTCCTTGATGGTTTAAATGCAAGACACATCTGGAGCACTTCATTATGAGGGGGAACCTACTCTGGAGTTTTTTGCCACTTGAAAATGGGATAGGACCACTTTAAGAGTAAAGAAAGTTCTGGGGTGTCTGGATGGCTCAGTCGGTTGAGCTTCTGACTTCGGCTCAGATCATGATCTCACAGTTTGTGAGTTCGAACACCACGTCAGGCTCTGTGCTGACAGCTAGGAGCCTGGAGCCTGCTTTGGATTCTGTGTCTCCCTCTCTCTCTGACTCTCTCCCATTCATGCTCTGTCTCTGTCTCAAAAATAAATAAACATTAAAAAAAAATTTTTTTTAAAGAGTAAAGAAAGTTCTTTATTAAAAACTAGATCCCCAGGGTGCCTGGGTAGCTTGGTTAAGTGGCGGACTTGGGCACAGGTCATGAACTCACGGTTCGTGAGTTCGAGCCCCATGTTGGGATCTGTGCTGACAGCTCAGAAGCCTGGAGCCTAATTCAGATTCTGTTTCTCCCCCTCTCTCTGCCCCTCCCCCACATTCTCTCTCTCTCTCTCTCTCTCTCTCTCTCTCTCAAATAAACAAATCTTTTTTTAAAAAATGCTTTAAAAAAAAACCCGGATCTCAAAGTTCAAAAGAGGAGAAAGAATTATTCTTTTCAAGGTTCAGTCCTTAGAACCGATTTTACTTTGTTAATTTATGGCATTTCCATACCTTGCTTAGGCTTTAGGCTGAGCCTGTATCTGCTGGTGGTGGGAGATAAGGGAGTACCTTTCAGAAAACCTGTCTTTCTCTTGGGTTCCTAGGGTCCTATTTGGACAATTTGTTCTAATAATACCATTTTATTCAGTCAGCAGCTCCAGGTATTTATTGAGCATCTTTTATGCATGCCACCCTATCCTAGGTGCAAGAGAGGATGCAAAAAGAGAAATCTGACGATATTTACAAAATGTTGCAAAAGGGTTTACATAAACTTGTAAAGGGAGTGAAGGTGGCCTTTGAAGATCCTGTACTTGGTTATGTTGATTCACTTCTAGTATCTAGTAGCCCCAGTTTTAGCTCCCACATCCCAGGCCTGATTTACTCTCATGCATCAAAATTTTTGTTTCTAAAAGTTTAGGGCTTGTACCAGTGATAGTACATGAGATGATATTGAGTTATATAGGACATGATTTTAGGTGGTAAATGGACAAACGTAAAACAACAAAGAATCACATCATGAGAAAGTAATTCCCTTTGTAGTCTTCTTTGAAGCCTGGATTACAGGTGGAAGAAATTCTCATTTGGGCCTAATATGTCATTAACATTATCCAACATTTATCAATCTCCTTTTAAAAAAAAATAGACCAGGAGGTTTTTTTCTGGCAACAGTAGCTATTTAGAACTTAATGACACTGCTTTATTCATTCATTTTCTTTCCTAGGGTTATATTCTTTTTATGACAAATGAACTGATATGATATAAATTTTCCTTCTTACATCAATGTATTTAAGTTTTGGAAAAGATAGTTGATTTTATAAAAAATTAAACAATAATATAGGTGATATGGGGATGTGGTTGAGATACTAATGCTATTATCGAAATGACTGAAGCTTAGAAACATTTCTTTTCCTCAACTCCAACTCAACCAAGATTACTGTTCTTGACCCATTCCTGCCCTCTGCTTGACCTAAACCAACTCAGGATTGAGATAAAGACTGTTACTGGGTCAGAATCATATTTCTCCAATATAAACATTACAATAGGGCTTTTAGGTCTTGGGCCTAAAGAGACCATTATAATGGTAGGAATTTTTGAAGAGATAAACAAGATAAGATAGTTGTAGTAAATGAAACTTCCACAATGACAGTATTGAGTGCCACTCATTTGGGCTAATCCTCACAACAACCCTATGAAGCATTTATCAGATGAGGAAACTGAGGCATAGGGTGGTTAAACAAAACATTTTCTCTGTCACTCAACCAACAAGAATAGGGGTAAGATTCAAAAGCCAAGGTTTTTCCACTATACCTTCTGTCTTGGTGCCCAGAACCTCTGTGCATACCTCCTCGTTCCCCCTGAGTGTAAGATAAAGCAAACCCTAAAAAAGCCACATGGATAAAGTCTGAGGAAATCAAGGAAATGGGAACAAGTATACAATACATGGTGAAACTGAGAGATGTTATGGAAATATGTTCAGAGTGGCAAGGCCACTTAGAGGAAGTGAGGACTCTGTCAGAGTGATACTGTCCTTGCATTCATCTCTCTGCCCTGCCTTCTGCCACACTGGCTCACAAACATCCTTGTAGGGTCACCCCAGCTTTGATGCCTTCTGCTGCCCCCAAGCACTGAGGAAGGAGAAAGTGCTCTTACTACTTATTTCTGTACCTGGAAAAGATACCTCTCCTCCTAGCCTGCAGTCCTTCCTCAACTGGGGCTGGTGGACTGCTGTTTTAGGGCACATAGAAGCAGACACACTACATCTGCTTCTGGAGACAAGCTACTTGCTGAGCTTCTGTCAGCTCTGCCACTGTCCTTCCACAGCCTTTCTAACCCAAGGTCACAGGTCAGCTGTGCTCTTAACCAGGAGTCTTGGCAAGAGTTTCAAGTCCCTTGGGACCCCTGGCTGGCTCAGTCAGTAGAGCGTGTGACTCTTGATCTTAAGGCTTGAGCTCAAGCCCCATGTTGGGCATGTAGCCTTCTTAATTTATAAACAAACAAACAAATAAATAAGTAAAAGTTCCAAATCCCTTCAGGAATCCTACTCTGTCATGTTAACTCAGAGCTTCGAGTCAATAGCTGGGAATTAGAGCTTCGAGTCAATAGCTGGGAAAGACACAGTGTCAGGGAGAAGGGCTGGGGCCCATATCCTGCCCATCCAAATATACTGAATCTATCGCAGCCTTGGCATCATCACAATCACAACGGACTTAGCCAGTTAGTTTACAGAGCCCCTGACATGGGAATTGAGTAAGGTATAGGTGTGAAGGCAGCTGGTAAACTCCGAAGCCCCAGAAAAATGTATATGATGATACTACAAAAGGTTTCCTAGCCCATTCCAGAGTTTAGTCCTTGGATCTCTTTCCTTTTCTTTATTCCTATTCTCCTTGGGTGATTTCATCTGTTTCCCTGGTTTTAATTATGATCTATAGGCCAGTAACATCCAAAATTCGCATGTCTAGCTTACATCTCTCCCTAAAACTTTACCTTTTATTTTGAATGCATTCCTAGATATCTCTATTTCAGTGTATACCAGAGATACTTTAAAGTAAACAGAACTCACCTCCTTCCTCACTAAGCCTTGCTCTTCCTTTGGAATTTAGCATCTGATTGGTAATTCCATCAGCCACACAGTCACCTGAGCTAGACACTGGAGAGTCTTCACTGATTTTTCCTTTGCTTAATCCCCTTGCATGCAATGCCCTTAGATCTGTTGTTTCTTCCCCAAACTCACTAATTCAGGTGCTCATTTTTCTTTCCCCTGTATGATTCTGCTTTAACTTAGATTAGTTTCTCTGGTCTCCTGTCTCCAGATGTGTCACATCAATCTCCCCTCCACACATCTGCGAGCATATTTGTAAAATTAAATCTGACCATTTGTTTAAAACTCTTCAGCAACACTATAGGATATGATCCGGGCTCCTTAATCTTATATTTAAGGCTCTCTCTGTCTGCTTCTTCTGACCCTTAGGGCCCTTCCTGCCCCCACCTTTCTTTCCCTCCTCATTACCTTTGCTATTGCTGGCCTTTCTGTCTTAAAGGTGGTCTCCTTCTGTCGTCAACCTCCTATCCCCACATAGATAATACTATTCATCATTTAAGATTCAGTTCAGACATCACTTCTTCCAGGAAAGAAGACTTCCCTGTCTAGTCCCATCCCCTGGTCCATCAGGTGCTTACATATCTTATATGTACCTCTATCAGTGCACAAACCTCATTTATTGTTGTTATTTACTATCTCTTATAATTGCATTATACTTCTGTGTCTCTTCTCCTGAACTGTAAGCACTTTGCAGGCAAAGACAATGTCTTTATATCCTCCATTTCTAGTATAGTGCATAGCATAAACTAGCTCCCCAATAATTGTTCGAATGATTGAATGTCAGAAAAATATTCTTAGGTTTAAAAAATCTCTATTTAATAGGGCACCTGGGTGGCTCAATTGTTAAGCGTCTGACTTGGGGTCAGGTCAATTTCTCACAGTCCGTGGGTTCAAGCCCCACATCAGGGTCTGTGCTAACAGCTCAGAGCCTGGAGCCTGCTTCGGATTCTGTATCTCCCTCTCTCTCTGCTCCTCCCTTGCTCGTGCTCTCTCTCTCTCTCTCTCACTCTCAAAAATGAATAAACATTTAAAAACAATTTTGTAATATCTTTAATAGTAAAAACAGAAAATATTAGCTAAACCTTAGTTACCTGGCATTCTCTTGCCCCAAATCCCTGAGCATTTTAGCTAGTGAACTAAATCAAATTTTCTGAATATATTTATGCCAAAAATTACATAGTGCCACTGCAAAAAAATATTCCTTAAACATGTCCGTGCCCAATTTGGTGATTACAGGTCTTGGCTTTTCCCCTTGTCTTGGCACTACTGGGTCTCCAAAGAGCTCCAGCTGGAAGAGACGCACACATCTCAGATAGTCTTCTCCCCAAACCAGGTGGGGGGCAGAGCTCTGGTGTGGCCACCTGGGGGCAGTGCAGACTTGCAGGTGGGTTTCACAGCAGAGCTTGGGGAGCCCTAGTCCTGAGCAATCCCAGTTTTGTGTGCTATTCTGTCCAGCAAACTTTCCTCCCACTTCCAGGGGACCTTGGCCAAGTCTACCTTTGACTAAGCTCCCACTGAATTGGTAAGAGAGGGACTGGAATAGGCAACTTCATAGAGTAGCATGCACACCCATACGCACATATCCTGGAACACTTCCAGCTTCCAACTCCTGAGAGGCAGGTTAACAAATCAAATTAGAGGTTTCTTTAAGGCAAGAAACCTAAATACTTTAAAGGAAAGGGTGAAGGCTGGTGTTAAACACTGTTAACAGGTAACCCTTCGTTCCATGACATACAGTCACGGAAACATTGCATTTCTTAGTTTTCTAGATTAAATATCCTTGGCTCCCATCCACCAGTGGGTAGAAAATCCAAAACTCCAACCTTAGTCCTTTTTCAGGGGCTTATAGGTATTTGGGGAAACTCTCTAATCAGTGCCTGCCACCTTGGAGCTCTTTGCCCAGGACAATTGTCTATTCTAGGACATTTTCGCTAAGCCTAGCTAGGGGCATGGAGACTTCTGCTATGGCTCCCAAATAGCAGTGCCTTTGCTCACCTCCCTGAGCACACTCATCCCCATCACTCATGGTTCTACCATCCCAGGGATCTGTGGGAGAGTAGGAGCAGGACCTGGCTGCACAAGGAGACTGCAGTGCCCTTTAGCACCATCAGCTCCAGAGCCAGACTCAGGAAATTCTCCTCCACCCTCCTCTAATCCTAAAAGCACTTCTTACTCTCAGAAAGGAAAAAAAAAAAAAAACCTTTTGTCACCTCTGAGACTCTGGACTGATTTCAAAAACAAAAACCTATTGAAGTTTGTTTGTTTGTTTGTTTGTTTGTTTGTTTGTTTGTTTGTTTCTTGAGATGAGAGAAGACCTGGTCTTCAGAACAAAAGGACCTGGTCATTCTTTTGGGATGGGGAGTATAGATAAAGGTAGGAAAAATTCGTTCTTTCACAAAGAACAAAAATAGCTGACACCACAGAAAATAAGACCATAATTCATCAAGCAGTGTAGCCCATCAAACACTGAAGAAGAGCCTATCTCATACCTTATTCCAGAGTGTGGGGCCTCTCCAGGAAGAGGCAGTAGGCCAAACTGTAGGTGGAGATCCATATTATCTTGTTCCAGCCTCAGACTGCTTCAGATTGGAAGTAAGCTGCAAACAGGCTCTGCCATCTTCTGCTAGGTTCTGGATTAACCGGGGAGGGCGTTGCTGGTACATCCAGGTTCCAGTTCCCAGGAGCTGGTCTGCTGGCCATCTCATTTCCTGGTCTGAGGAAGGACTTTGAAGAGAGAGACAGAGACAGAGTATGAGCAGGGGAGGGGTAGAGACAGAGGGAGACATAGAATCTGAAGCAGGCTCCAGGCTCTGAGCTGAGGTGGAGCTGTAACTCACGAACTGTGAGATCATAACCTGAGCTGAAGTCAGACGCTTAACTGACTGAGCCACCTAGGTGCCTCTAAACTTTTTTTTTTTTTTAATGTTTATCCATTTTTGAGAAAGAGAGAGAGAAAGACAGTGTGAGTGGGGGAGGGGCAGAGAGAGAGGAAGACATAGAATCCAAAGCAGACTCCAGTCTCTGAGCTGTCAGCGCAAAGCCTGACACAGGGCCTGAACTCACAAACTGTGAGATCATGAGCTGAGGCAAAGGTGATGCTCAACCAACAAAGCCACCCAGGCGCTCCTGAATTTTACAGTCTTGATGCATGTCTTGCTTATCTCACCCTAGTTTGTCCCTGCCTGAGCTATGTGGAGCCCTTGTAGTTCAAGGGAAGTGGGGAGTGACCCACTATGTGTGAGACAGTTGATGGGACACAATCATCTCACCCTAACCTTGGGTGAGAGTTGGGGGCCCAGTATCCAGTATCCTGGCCTACCACTTCTCCCAGGCCCTCAGCTGGACTGTATTAAAGCTATACTTGTGAGGTGCATTGAGATCTCTGGGCATCAAGCCAAGAGTCCTTTGATTGATTTTTGTCATAGATGGAGAGAATTTGCTAACATAACTCCATTCATTAGGGTTCATAGAAAGATCACTATAGAATCTTGGTTGTTTTGGTATGACTAAATCCACATCCTTCAGCATGGCCCATAATAAGACCAGCCCTTCACCACTTCATTTCATCCATATTTCTAGCCTCATCTCTGGCCATTTCCCCATGTACACTCTGCTCTCATCTCAGGAAACAATTTGGTCTGCCTGCTGTTTTCCAAGTATAACAAGTACTTTCATGCCTCCATGTCTTTGCTTGTGCTGTTTCCTTGCCTGGAATACCCTTTTTCTTCCTCTCTGTCTGATGAATTCTTTACTTACTTTGAAGACCCAAATCAAATGTCATCTCCTCTATAGTTTCCCCTGACATGTTCCCCTTAATGAATTTCATAACACTTCTGAAAGACCCATTTTCATGTAGTTGTTTCTTATGTGTCTCCTTATCAGATGGTGAACTCAGTGAATGGCTTGAGAACTCAAGGAAGAGCAACTCCTGATTTTACTTCCTCTCCTCTTCTTCTTCAACCTATGATTTCATTCATCTTTGTACCCGCAGCTCTTAGCATAATGCTGGGCACATAGGAAATACTTAACAAAGGTTTGTTGACTATGATGAAAGCTGGAAGGCATCAGACAAAATGTGGTTGTTCTTTTATTTTCACTTTCTATTTCCCCTTCTCAGAAGATTGGTTACTGGTCCCAGTTTCCTCTCATGATCATTTCTGTTCTTTCTGGCCTATGCATACCATTCCAATTTTACCTAGCTTTTCCTTGGCTAGCTCTCCTAGTCTCAACACTCCACTCATGTATTCCATTGTTCAGCACATATTTATTAAACACCTTCTGCTCCGCAGGCACTATTCTAGGCACTGAAGATACATCAGTGAACAAGATGGAGGGGATATTTTCATGGAGTTCGCATTATGGTTGTATAACTTAGGCTGAAACAAGTAAACAAACAAGATACAGGTATACCTTGGGGATATTGCAGAGTCAGTTCCAGACCACCACAATAAATGAATATCTCAAAGCAAGTCAAATGAATTTTTTGGTTTTCCAGTGCATATAAAAGACTCTTCATTGCAGTCTATTAAGTGTGTATTATGTCTAAAAAAACACGTACAGGGTGCCTGGGTGGCTCAGTCAGTTGAGCATCCAACTTCGGCTTAGATCATGAACTTGCAGTTTGTGAGTTTGAGCCCTACATTGGGCTCTGTGCTGACAGCAGCACAAATAATAAATAAAACATTATTATAAAAATAATCTCAAACATAAATAAAACATTAAAATAATTCAAAGAAATAATAATAAATAACTAATATATAAGTAAATAATAAAGATAAATAAAACATTATTAAAAATAATCTCAAAAATAAATAAAACATTAAAATAAAATAAAGTAATTCTACATGGACATACATTATTAAAAAATATTTTGTCTGGTCTCATGAGTGGCTCTGTTGGTTAAGTGTCCAACTCTTGATTTCAGCTCAGGTCATGATCTCACAGTTCAGGGGATCAAGCTCCACTTTGGGCTCTGTGCTGACAGGACAGAGCCTGCTTGCTATTCTCTCTCCCTTTTGCTCTCTGCTCCTCTCCTGCTCACACGCCCATGCACACGGGCACACTATCCCCCTCACTCTCTCTCTCAAAATAAAATAAATAAAATAAACATTTTGTTGCTAAAAGGATGCTAGCCATCATCTGAGCTTTCAGCTAGTCTTGATCTTTTTGCTGGTGGAGGGTCTTGCCTTGATGTCGATGGTTGCTGACCGATCAGGGTGGTGGTTGCTGAAGGTTGGGGTGGTTGTAGCAATTTCTTAAAATAAGACAACAGTGAAGTTTGCCATAATTGATTCTTCTTTCACAAATAATTTCTCTGTAGCATGCAATGCTGTTTGATAGCACTTTACCCACAGTAGAGCTTCTTTCAAAATTGGAGTCAATCCTCTCAAACCCTGCCACTGCTTTATCAACTAAGTTTATGTAATATTAAAAAAAATGTTCTTTTAATTTTAGAGAGAGAGAGAAAGTGGGGAAGAGGGGCAGAAGGAGGGAGAGAGAGAGAGAAAGAGAGAGAGAGAGAGAGAGAGAGAGAGAGAGAATCTTAAGCAGGCTTCACACTCAGTGTGCAGCCTGACATGGGGCTTGCTTGATCCCATGACCCTGGGATCATGACCTGAGCCGAAATCAAGAGTTGGATCCTCAACCAACTGAACCACCCAGGTGCCCCACTTTGCTAACCAGTGCAAGAGGCCTAGCTTTCAGCCTATTTCAGCTTTTGACATGCCCTCTTCAATAAGCTTAATCATTTCTAGCTTTTGATTTAAAGTGAGAGACATGTGATTCTTCCTTTCACTTGAACACTTAGAGGCCACTGTAGGGTTATTAGTTGGCTTAATTTCAATATTGTTGTGTCTCAGAGATTAGGGAGGCATGAAGGAAAGAGGAGGGAAAGAGATGAGGGAACAGCCTGCTGGTGGAACAGTCAGTGCACACACATTTATCAATTAAGTTTGCCATCTTATATATAAGCATGGTTGGTGGCACCTCAAAATGATTACAACAGCAAAGATCACTGATCACAGATCACCATAACAAATATAACAATAATGAAAAATCTTGAAATATTGCAAAAATTACCAAAATGTGACATAGAGACATGAAATGAGCAAATGCTGTTGGAAAAATGGTGCCAATAGACTTGTTCAATGCAGGGTTGCTACAAACTTGCAATGTGTAAAAAATACAATATCCACAAAGCACAATAAAGTGAAGCACAAAGAACAATAAAATAGGGTCTGCCTGTAATATCAAATAATGATGAGTCCTAGGAAGGAAATAAAGTGATATAACAGGGAGTGGAATGGGGATCACATGAGAGAGGTTGGTCAGATAAGCCCTCTCTGAGGAGGAGACATTGAAATCTAAGGACAAGAAGGAGATAATTACATGGGGATCTGCTAAAAACAAACAAACAAACACAAAAACAAAAAACATTCCAAGTGGAAAGGTCAGCAAATGCGCAGGCCAAGACAAGACCAGATGACTGGAAATTATAAAGCATGATAGAAAAACACAAAATATTACTTACAGGTTTTCCTTAGCCTGTCACCATCCCTTCATCCCTTTCACATAAGAGCATCTTTGATCCCTTCTGAAAAGTGATTGACTTCCTCTAACCTTCACCTTCCTTACTGATCAAATCACAGAATTTTCTTCTAGCAAATCCCATTGAAGCTCATCTGACGTTAATTTGACTATAGCTATCTTGGTGACTGAAGCATCAATCTATGGGATTAGAATTTTGTGTGATCCCTTCGGTCAGACACTACTTCCCTTCCCCATCTCTTCCAGAAGGACTAGGTCCTGCGCTCTTATCTCTGGGGAGGATTATCTCACCAGAGATAGAATGAGGCGGAAATCTGGGGGTAGCATGGAGGGGGAAATGTCAGTTCTTTGGACAGACACCCACAGGTGCCTGAACCTGCAGTCCACCTCTTTGAATTTAGGAATGTACCCCCCCTCCACACTGCATGTTACCATTGGGCTGTTATGCCCAGCTGGGAGAGAATATCCAAAAGAGCTGGCATCCTCTTTTAGATGCCAGAGCAGTTGCTTAAAGAGGCCAGAGTGCTTCCTGCCACCGGAGACATGAAATGCTCTCAGTAAGCCAGGAGCCAGAATCAAAACCATATGGTTTGCTTTGCAGTAAAGATCACAGGGCCTGGAAAACTAGAGGAAGGAGGGCCAGCCAGGGGACAAGCTTTTTGGGGTAAGGGGGGAGGGTGCCTACCCTAATCCTGGCAGATCTGTACTCACAAGTATAGCCCTCCTGCCTAAGGGGCCTCCTGTCCTTGAACTCCTGGCCCATTCAGACTCTCCTCATGTCCAGACTGGTAGAAGTTCAAACAATAAAGGCTGGAAGAATGGGATTACTACTCCCTGGAACATCAGGATTCCCTAAAAGCCTCCTGACCAGATGCCCCCAAAATGGAAACTGTCCCTGTTTGTTCTTGTCTCTAATTAACTGACATATCCCACATCTTAAAAATATTTTTAAAAAGCAGCCCTTATCTGCTTGCTTACCATGTATCTAAACAGATTCATATTCTTTAAGAGGGGGTCTTAGATTTTTCCAAGGTGCTCCTGAGGGAGAATCCATAAGCATTCAAAGAAAGCCATGCTAATAACCCCTTCAAAAAGGATAGACTACATGGACCCAGTGTGGCAAGACTGGATTTGGATCTGCTTGGGACGTTAAATGTGAGGGCTTGTGTTAGTCCAGTGGGTTCCTGTCCTTACTGATTTATGAGCAGGGATTGTTTATGGACCAACTGGGGAGAAGGTGCTGCATGTCTGAAACTGGGGTAGCCAGCAGTGTCTTTTCCTTTGCAGACCAAGACCTAGGCACCTGAGGAAAGGTTGAATCCAATTCCCACTGTCCGCCTACTATCTCCCTGTTCCCCAACCCAACCCATGGCTTCAGTGGCTCCATGAAAAAAGCATGCCCATTTGTGTGAAAAGTTCTATGTTCACATGTTCACATGTCCCCATGTGAATGCAGAAGAGTTTGATGGAGATGCCTTTGTTTTAGGGCCCAGGCTGACCCATAAATGGGAGGAACATTCCAGGTAGCCCATTGATATAGGAAAGGGGTAGACCCTAGTGCCTTAGAGTTGATAGCCTGCCTCATAAGCCTCTCTCATAATCTCTTCACCCAGGGCAGATCTGCAACTTGCTGGGTCATGGAAGAAAAAGCAGAAGCAAAATAAATAAAAGAAACATTGGGTTTTCCTAACTTTCTTCTACAACTATTTTCTTGGATGGGAAAGGAAAAAAATCTGATAAACAGGATGGTTCTCCTTCTGGGCTTCTGTTGAAAGTGAGTGTTTACAAGGTTCTGGGTGATGAGTGATTTGAGGGTAGGACTTTGTCTTAAGCTTCCCAAAGTTATAAGGTTGACCCCTTCCCTGCCTGCCAAACTCCCTGACTTGCTCCCCTATATGTTAAGGAGCAGACAGCAAGCTTCTGGAGCCCTTGGGCTCCAAACATGCCCCTTGATACTAGCCATTAGGGGCACCTGGGTGGCTTAGTCAGTTAAGTCCAGCTTCAGCTCAGGTCGTGATCTTAGGGCTCATGAGTTCAAGCCCCACATTGGGCTCTCTGTGGTCAGCATGGAGCCCACTTGGGATCCTCTGTTCTCACCCCTGTCTCTGTCCCTCCTCAGCTCTCTCTCTCTCAAAAATAAATCAACATTAAAAAAAATACTAGCTGTCAAATACATGGGCCTAGAAACTTCAAACATGTACTTACAGAAGATTTAGAAAAGCTGGAGCCAAGGCTTTGCTCATCTTCTGATATTATTTCTCATTGCCCTTCAAGGACTACACACAGAACCCAAGGGACTGGCTATTTGGGTGAGTTCAGTGAGGCATTGCCAGTCATATTCTGGTCAGCCACAAAAACAGTATTAAATTAAGTTTCAGACAAGCTCACTAGAGTGTATTAGCCACTACTGGGTTGGCAGCATTCTTTTGAAGTTTTGACCCAAATAAGTTATATTTTTATTTTTATATGTTTAATATTTTCTTGTATAGACCCCATCATATTTATTTATTTATTTATTTATTTATTTATTTATTTATATTTTTGGGACAGAGCGAGACAGAGCATGAACGGGGGAGGGGCAGAGAGAGAGGGAGACACAGAATCGGAAACAGGCTCCAGGCTCCGAGCCATCAGCCCAGAACCTGACGCGGGGCTCGAACTCACAGACCGCGAGATCGTGACCTGGCTGAAGTCGGACGCTTAACCGACTGCGCCACCCAGGCGCCCCAGACCCCATCATATTTAAACTTCACAATAATACTATGCTTTGGAAAGGGAAAGTTGAATATCACAGTTATATACATGAGGAAACAGACACAAAGAGATTTAATGACTTGCCCAAATTTATCTAGCTCTGTTGTTACCAGAGTCAGGACTAGAACGTTGATTTCCTAACTTCCAGTTCAGTGCCTTTTCCATTCTGCCTTAAGAGCAAATATTCTCAAAAAAGTTGCATTAAGACAGCGGTACTTGGCAATCATTGGACCCCTTCCCTGGGCTCCCATTATAATTATGGGGTCTTCCTTTTTCAAGGCAGTGTTCTCCTTTGCCAGAATGTGCCACCCCAGGTTCATATGCTGTTCCTGTGCATGGAAACCCACAATCAAGTTACATACCATTATCTCAATTCATTCCCCTGTATCTCCATTGAGGATATTATTTACCCACATTACTGATAAAGAAGCTGAAGCTCAGAGAAACCAGATAAATTAGCTTAAAATCCTAAGGCTTGTAAGTGGCAGAGCTGGCATTCTTTCCCTTTACCCTAGAGATACAGAAACATTAGCCATAAATGTAATCAAACATAGATCTTCTCCTCAAGACATGAACATGTTTGTGGACTTGACTGCATGAGTCATATTCTAGGGATGGGACACCAAGCAATTAGTAGAGAACCTCCAATTTCTCCAGAAGTGGCAAATACTCCTCCCACTGGGTATCCACACAGAAACATGTAAGCATGCTCACGTGGCATATGCTGCCCCACCTCCTCCTGCCAGGGATTTGGTCACAGCTACAGCATCTTGACAACCTATTTAAGCCAACTTGCAGTAACTGGCAGCAAAGTATCATTCCCTGGCAGGCTGAGTCATTGAGCCACTGCAGACTTTGGAAGAAAGAATCATTAGCTGAAACATTCAAGAACCAGGGGGTCCCAGAGAGGTATGTAATAAATTCCATCCAGATGTTGGGATTGGCTTTTTTCTTTCTTTCTTTCTTTTCTTTTCTTTCCCTCCCCCAATCACACTGAAAGAGTGAACAAGTTGTTTTCACCTTATCAAACAAGGTGGGAAGAACATCATTTCCTTTATTCTTGGGTGGGTCTGCACCAAAGGATCAAGAGGGCTAACAGAATCTGGGTAATTCAGGGTGGCATCTGAACTATCAGAGAGCACTGTGTACACATGAAAGAATTATACAGATAGGTAAATGATATTGCACATACTTCAGCAAAATCCAATTAGAGGTCTCCAAGTGCATTGCAATTTAGAGCTTCCACACTATTTTACCTATGGTGTAGGCAGCCTGTCTGTTTAAAATCCTTCTAAGAAATTATGGCTGTACAAACTGGTCCAACAAATAGCTGAATATGGACACTGCTCTGTTAGGGGAAGGCAGACCTAGCTGTAAGTATTATATTTTATCTCATGGCCTGGAAGCTTTGTCATGCTTTATGGCTAATAATCGGGTTATTAAATAACTCAAAAAGTCCTCTCCAGCAGTCCAGGCTCTACTGGGGTTAACTTTTGCTGTGGGGCTAGGATGAGGAAAAACAGATCTTCCCAAGCTGCAGCCTCAATTGACATCCCCTTCACCCCACACCTGAGCTCCTGCTCCCTGGAAAAGAAACCTGAGTAAAGACAGCTGTGGCAGCAGAGAAGGGTTCTTCTTGGCAGTGGCTGCTTCTGACTTCAGAGATGTGGACATTAAACTAGAAAGCAGTGCTGAGAGAGAGGACCAGGAAGTAAATGACACTGGGAAATGAGAAACTCAGGGAAGAAAGGACCTGCCTTTCCTCCTCTCAAAAAGGTATGCTTTGTAAGGTTCACCTTTTCATCTGGACTGGTGAGTCTTGAGAGTTTTAGTCCTTACACTACTTGAACAGAACAAAAGAATCTTACCTGTTTAATGGATTAAATAAACAAGCCAGCAAACAAAACATTTTTGAGGTGTTTTTGCTGAATTCCTGTCAATTATTTATATTCCTTTATATTCCTTTAAACATGCTTGTTTTGGTTCTTTTAAGTTTTGATTGAAATCCGCAGTGGAAAGTATGTTTCAAAGGGGGGAAAAAAACACCCAACACACTTCTGTGTCTTGCATTTTGACCCAGCCCACAAAACTATTGGAAGAATCTTGCAGACCCACAAGAGATCCCCGGATTCACTTGGAGAATCATTGATCTATAAACAACGTCTTGATTTCAGAACCCTTCTTTTGATCTGGAATTATCTGTTATTGACCACAGAACTGCTACTGACGATTCCTGGGACAGGGGCCTGTATAGTGAGAGGTGAGCCCCAGTGTGGGAAGAAGAAATCTCTTTCTCTTTCTCAGCGGGTGTTTTGGTACAGTACGATATCTATACTTAGTATATCTATGGACTCAATTTCTTCTCTTTTCCTCCTCCTTCCTTCTTCTTTTATACCTTCTGGTTTTTGTTTGTTCATTTCTTCTATAGTAAAAATTTCCCCCAAGCCTTGGTGCCTAGGTGATTTTTGCCTGGCATGTTCCACTAATTGGAGTTTTGGAATCAGTTTCTTATTTGGGTGCATAATTTTTCTAAATATTTAAGCACCTAAATTATTGTAAAAGCAGCTGGCCACTGCCCATGCCTTGTAGGCAGATAGGTGAGATGGCACCAGAGAAGAGAGGGCTTTAGGTCTCTACCCTTCACCGTGCCAGAACTCAGAGCTCTGTTGAGATACATGTGGGAAAGAAGAACCTTCATGGAGGGAGCGGCCATGTTGCAATGAGCCGACAACACAGACAATGTGAAGAGCAAATCCAGGGAGAAATGGAACCCTGGAAGCATGAAGTTACAAATCTCCTAACCAGGCTGTGCCCTGAGAATGCGATAGTTCCTTTGGTCAAACTGCTCTGAAAATAAAGGAAAAGACACTGACTCACGTTGAAGGTAAGGAGAGTGTCTGCATCTTCTCTGCTTAAACCACAGGGATCTGATTAAGGATCGGGACACTAAACACTGATGGCTTCACTTTGGGCACAATCGTCGGCAGGAAGGCCCCATGCAAAGGTAATTATCAGGAATGGGGGCCCATTATAGCCTTTTGATTTGGTCACTCAAACATCCTGTCAGACAGATGTAGAAAGGAGATCGACCCTTACCCCAAAAGAAGTAAATCGTAGGTTGAAGTATTTGGTTTCAGTATCTGTCAGGTTGAGGCTTTGAAAGGCAGACCTGTGGTCTAGGAAACTACATTCGGGATTCTATTACCTTGGGGCTCTGAAAATTCAAGGATATAAGGAAATGTATAACCCAGATTGAGACAATTACTTTTAATTGGCTGTTTTGCTGTCGAGTGCAATAACCCCCATTTTGTGTAACTGGCTCTGAGTTAGAATGCAGTCTTTCTGGGAGAAGGGCTGTTTTTGGTTCTTCAAGAAACTCTGGAGGAATCTCAAAAGTTAAAATAACCTAAAATTTGCCCCATCTCTTGGTTACACCATGCATGTTTGTCTCTTCCAAGCACTTCTGCATATGGATGGGTAAGCATTCTAACAAAGATGCCGTTAGAGTCCGGGAGAGGGAAGCAAAGAAGCCAAGTATTCAGAGTTGGGCAAAAGACGTAAAGAACCAGAGCCAGGACACTAGTCAAAAAGAGAGAGGGGTTCTTATAAAAGAGAAATAGAAAATAGGAACTAAAAAATCAGATAGGGGGTGAGGGATAGGGAGAGCCCAGGGTCTCATCTTTGATTGAAATAAGAAAGAATATAATTCAGAGAGGAAAATATATACAAAGAAGTAGATTTTGATTTGAGAGAAAGCAGACTTCAGTTGGATAGGGAAGATTTATTGAGACTTTGGGGAGAAAATTGGAAAGAACTGTAAAGCTATAGTATATCCTATTTAAATACCTGCGTAGCTGGGTCTGGGGGCCAAAATAATCCCTCTAGCCCCTAGAGGTCTGTGTGTTGCTCATAGGGCAGCTATCTTGAGGAAAAAGAAGAAAAGTGGGAATGTGGCAGAGGGTGGAGAGTTCCATAAGCCCCTCTAATGGCCCCCACAAGGCAGGGTTCAGCCATAAATTGCCTGCTAGGCAGCCACCAGTTTCGTCTCCATCTGTTCTCCAAACCCGTGCTTACAGATTCTTTCTTTATATTCAGGTGTTTTTAAAAAGAATCAGCTTGAAGCGAAAGTACTAAATTCAAAACATTCTAAACCACAATTTGAATCTTGTTTAAGAGAAGAAAGGATGAGAAGTGTGACTCTATTCATTTGTTTAGAAATAGTTGTTGCAGACGGAATCCCAGGCGTTACATGTTTTAATCTTCCCTTGGTTTATTCTGCTCTCAAGTGCCATGGGGGCCTCATTCAGTTGTCAGTAATTGGGCTTTTAGAAGGGAGAAAAGCAGTTATTTGAAATTGACTCCTTATGTCCTATAGTTGCACCACCTGACATTTGCTTCCAGGGAAGTGTATGCAGTGTTGACTGGCCATCTGCTTTAAGTGGGTTCAACTGTGAAATAAATTAAGAGGCCATCTCCATCCTCGCCATCACTTTAAATTAGGGACACAGAAAAACTCACTAGACCCTAGTGAAGGCATTCATGGCTTGGAGCCTAGCCTCAGAGTGGTCAGGTGGCCTGGCTCACAGGGGTCCTCTTTCACAAAGCTCAGGAGCAGAAATGAAGGGACCAGTTTCTGGTACTGCATCTACCTTAACTGCCTGTGAGGCTTTAATCTAGTCATTGAGCTGCTCAGGGCTGCCATCCTGTGCATCCAATGGGAAAGCGAAGACTAGCCTCCCCTACTTGCAAGGATGCTTGTGGATAAGATGACAACCAAAACTATCTGCCTTAGCTGGGGTAGAGAGAACCAGGTCAGAGAGAGAGAGAGAGAGAGAGAGAGTACATTGTGGTAACTGACTTTATCACTTCATTGCTTGCTTTTTAAAATCCTCATCTCCTTCTCTGAGCTCCTGAATAGTCTGGAAATATTTTTATTTTCTTTTAAATAAAGTTTTCATTGAAAGTTTTTCTGTTTTTGTTGAGCAAAAAAGTCTTCACCATGTGAACACACCCAGGAAACCAGAACCTAGATGTAGAAATAGGACATTATCAGTGGCACCTGGGTGGCTTAGTCAGTTAAGCATCTGACTTTGGCTCAGGTCACAATCTCACAGTTTGTAGATTCGAGCCCCACATCAAGCTCTATACTGACATCTCAGAGCCTGGAGCCTGCCTTGGATTCTGTGTCTCCCTCTATCTCTGCTCCTCCCCGGCTCGCACTCTGTCTCTGTCTCTGTCTCTCTCAAAAATAAATAAACATTAAAAAAAAAAAAAAAAGAAAGAAATAGTACATTATCAGCACCCAGAACACCCTCAGGCCTTTTAAGTCCCTTTCTTTCCAAGGGTAACCACTAATTTGACTTCTAACACCATGATTAAGTTTTGCTTGTTTGGGGGGCTTTATATATATATGTGTGTATGTACTTTTTAAATGTGTGACTTCTTTTGCTTAATACTGGGTTTATAAGATTTGTTTATTTTATGTAGTAATATTTTGCTTATTCTCTTTGTATGGTATTTCATGAATTAGTATGCCACAATGTGTTTATCCATTCCCTTATTAATGGATGTTTAGGTTTCCAGTTGAGGGCCATTATGAACAGTTCTACTGAAAACATTCTTGAATAGTTTTTTGATGAATATATGAATATATTTCTGTTGAGTTATCTAGAAGTGGAATTGCTGGGTCATAGGACATGTGTAAGTTCTATATTAACAGATACTGCCAGTTTTTCAAAGTCATTTTCCCAAGACCAAAATCATTTTACACTCCCACCAGCCATGTCTGAGACTTCTGTTTTTTCTACATCCTCACCAGCACTTGCTATTGTCTCTTTTACATTTAGCCATTTTGGTGGATATTTTGTGGAATGCTTTTGTTTGTAATTTTAATTTTCTTGATGAATAAAAAAGTTGAACATCTTTTAACATATTCATTGGCCATTTGGATATCTTGTTTGTGAAATATTCAAGTCTTGAGCCTGTTCTTCTGTTGGATTGTCTGACATCTGTATTGGTCTATAAGAATTCTTTAAATATTAGATACTTGTGTACGTGTTGCAAATATCATTTCCCATAATGCTCTCAAGTCACATTGGAGCTTGAGGCAAAACAACAGAGAGGTGCCTGGGTGGCTCAGTCAGTTAAGTGCCTGACTTCAGCTCAAGTCATGAACTCATGGTTTGTGGGTTCAAGCCCCATGTCAGGCTCTGTGCTGACAGCTCAGAGCCTGGGGCCTGCTTTGAATTCTGTGTCTCCCTCTTTTTCTGCCTCTCTCCCACTCACAGTCTGTCTCTCTCTGTCTCTCAAAAATGAATAAACATTTTAAAAGAAGCAAACAATGGAAATACTGATCCTATCTTTATTTAAAATTTTGATATTTTGGTCATCATGGGGGTTTTTTGGCATTAATTTTTATTTGTAAAAATATTACATTAATATCTTGCTTGTCTTGATTACTGAATTTTTGGCACCTCCTTAAAAATTTGTGTCCACACCAAGTACTTCACTTGCCTCACGCTAGTCCTGGCTCTTATTCCATTCTGCATCTTGTATTTTTACTCTCTTTATAGTGTTACTTGTTGAAAAGGAGTTCCTAATTTTAATGAGGTCCAGTTTTTCATAGTTTTATAGTTTTCTTTTCCTTTATAGTTAATACCTTTTATTTTTTAAAATGTCTGATGTCTGGGGTGCCTGGGTGGCTCAGTCAGTTAAGCATCTGACTTCAGCTCAGGTCATGATCATGATTTGTGGGTTCAAACCCCATATCAGGCTCTGTGCTGACAGTTTGGAGCCTGGAGCCTGCTTTGGATTCTGTGTCTCCCTTTCTCTCTGCCCCTCCCCCACCCACACTCTGTCTCTCAAAAATAAATAAACCTTAAAAAAAAGAAATTATAAATTTTTAATGTTTATTTATTTATTTTGAGAGAGAGAGAGAAAGAGCAGAGAAAGAAAGGGAGAGGGAGAGACAGAGAGGGAGAGACAGAGAGAGAGAATCCCAAGCAGACTCTGTGCTGCCAGCGCAGAGCCCAAAGTGGGGCTCCAACTCACAAACTGTGAGATCGTGACCTGAGCAGAAATTAAGAGTCTGATGCTTAACTGCCTGAGCCACCGGGCACCCAGTTAACATCTTTTTTTTTTTTTTTTGATTCTGTTTAAAACATTTTTCTTACATAAATTCATGAAGATATTCTTCTATGATTTCTTCTAGAACAGTTCTGTCCAATAGAACATTCTGCAGTGATGGAACTGTTCTCTAGATGTGCTGTCCAGTATGGTAGCTACTAGCCACATGTGGCTCCAGAGCACTTGAAATGTGGCTAGTATGTCTGATGCCCTGAATTTTAAATTTTATTCACTGTTAATTGAATTAATTAATTGCGGCTAGTGGCAAAGTAGTCTATGTTGTCCACCTGGAATTGATTTTGGGGTATGGCATGATGTCAAATTACCTTTTTTTTCCCCCTCTGTATAGATATTCAGTTGACCTAGCATCATGTCCTGAAAAGGCTGTTAATTTCTCACTTTTATAATTAACCAATTGTTTGCATGTGGATCTGACTCTGGAATGTCCATTCTTTTCTATTTGTCTATTAGTATGTCTTTCTGCCAATTCCATACTGTTACAATTATTATACATGATAGAATAATTTCTTTACTGGTATTCCCCAAGACTGTCTTAACTAGTCTTAAACTTCTGCATTTCCAAATGAATTTTAGAAAAACTTTTCAAATTCCACCAAACCAAACCAAACCAAACCAAAAACCCTCCTGGGAGTTTTTGGGGGGATTGTATCAAATCTATACATTAATATGGGAATCTTTTTGTGTTTGTTTTGAGAGAGGGTGCAAGTGAGCAAGGGGCAGAGAGAGAGGGAGAGAAAGAGAATCCCATGCAGGCTCTGCATTGTCAACACAGATCCCAAAGCAGGGCTCGAACTCACCCAAGGTGGGGCTTGAATTCACTCAGTGTAGGGCTCAAACTCACAAATTGTGAGATCATGACCTGAGCCGAAGTTGGATGCTAACCAACTGAGTCACCCAGCAGCCCCTAATAAGGGAATCTTTATTAAAATTTCCTATCCATGAATATGGTATAACCCTCCATTCACTGACGTCTTATTAAGATTTTTTGATAATGTTTCATAGTTTTCTGTGTAGAGGTCTGGCAGTTCATTCACTGGGTTTATTCCTTATTTTATATTTATTATAGTTAGGTAAGTAGCATATTTTAATGTCCAGCTTTTTTTAAGTTGTTTTTTTTTATTTTAATTCCATTATAGTTAACATACAGTGTTACATTAGTTTCAGGTATACTATAGTGATCCAATAATTCTGTATATTACACAGTGCCCATCATAATAAGTATACTCTTTAATCGCCATTACTTGTTTCACCCATTCTCCCCTCCCCCCACCTTCTCTCTGGTAACCATCAGTTTGTTCTGTTTATTTTTTTTTAAGAGTCTGTTTATTGTTTTTTTTCCTCTCTCTCTTTTTTTTTTTCCTTTGTTTGTTTAGTGAATTCCACATATGAGTGAAGTCATATGTATTTGTCTTCCTCTCACTGACTTATTTTGCTTGGTATTATATTCCACGTCCTCCCATGTTGTTGCAAATGTCAAGATTTTATTATTTTTTATGGCTGAGTTATATTCCATTGTATATATACACCACATCTTCTTTATCCATCCATCTATTGATGGACATGGGGTGCTTCCATAATTTGGTTATTGTAAATAATGCTGAAAAAACATAGGGATTCATGTATCCCTTTGATTAGTGTTTGTATATTT
The DNA here is from genome assembly GCF_022837055.1 of Prionailurus viverrinus. NCBI lineage: Eukaryota > Metazoa > Chordata > Mammalia > Carnivora > Felidae > Prionailurus > Prionailurus viverrinus. The sequence continues at coordinate 24,964,161 of NC_062563.1, read as the reverse complement.
CTTGGGTAAATACCCAGTAGTGTGATTACTGGATCATAGAGTAGTTTTATTTTTAAATTTTTAAGGAACCTCTGTACAGTTTTCCAGTATGGCTGCTCCAGTTCATATTCTCACCAAAAGTGGACAAGGGTTCCTTTTACTCCACATTCTCTACAACACATGCTGATTCTTATGTTTTTTATTTTAGCCATTCTGACAGGTATGATGTGATATCTCATTGTAGTTTTTTTTTTCATTGTAGTTTTGGTTTGCATTTCCCTGCTGATGAGTGATGTTGAACATCTTTTCATGTATTTGTTGGCCATCTGTGTGTCTACTTTGGAGAAATACCTGTTCATGTCTTCTACCTATTTTTAAATTGGATTATTAATTTTTGGGGTTCTAAGTTTTATAACATTTTATGTATTTTGGATACTAACCCTTTATTGGTTATATCATTGCAAATACAGTAAAACCTTGGTTTGTGAGCATAATTTGTTCTGGAAACATGCTTGTAATCCAAAGCATTCATATATCAAAGCAAATTTCAAGAACCATTGGCTCAGTTGTGATCATGTGACATTCAGCATTAGGGATGACTCATATTGCAAGACATCTCTTGTTTATCAAGTGAAAATTTATCAGAAATATTTACTCATCTTGTGAAATACTCACAGAACAAGTAACTTGCAATCCAAGGTTTTACTTGGATTTATCTTTTCCCATTCCATAGGTTGCCTTTTAGTTTTCTTGATTATTTTCATCACTGTGCAGAAGCTTTTTATTTTGATGTAATCCCAATAGTTTATTTTTGCTTTTGTTTCCCTTGCCTCGGGAGACATGACTAGAAAAATGTTGCTATGCCCAATGCCAAGAAGTTACTGTCTATCTTCTCTTCTAGGATTTTTATGGTTTCAGGTCTGACATTTAGGTCCTTAATACATTTTGAATTTATTTTTGTGTGTGATGTAAGAAAGTGGTCCATTTTCATACTTTTGCATGTAGGTGTCCAATTTTCCCAACACCATTTGTTGAATAGATTATCTTTTTCCCATTGCATATTCTTGCCTCCTTTGTCAAAAATTAACTGACCATATAATTGTGGGTTTATTTATGATTTTTCTATTCTGTTCCATTGACCAATGTGCCTATTTTTGTGCCAGTGCCATACCGTTTTGATTACTACAGCTTTGTAATATAACTTGAAGTCTGGAATTATGATACTTCCAGTTTTGTCTTTCTTTTTTTTATTTTTTAAAAGTTTATTTATTGGGGTTTCTGGTGGATCAGTCGGTTAAGCATCCGACTTTGGTTCAGGTCATGATCTTGTGGTCATGGGTTCAAGTCCTGTGTTGGGCTCTGTGCTGACAGCTCAGAGCCTGGGGCCTGCTTTGGATTCTGTGTCTCCCCCCTCTCTCTGCCCTTCCCACAATCACACTCTGTCTGTCTCTCTTTCTCAAAAATAAATAAACATTTTAAAAATTTAAAGTTTATTTATTTATTTTGAGAGAGAGAGAGAATGAGAGAGCATGCGAACATGAACAGGAGACGGGCGAGAGAAAGGGAGGGAGAGAGAATCCCAAGCAGGCTCTGCATTGTCAGCGCAGAGCCTGACAAGGGGCTCGATCTCACAAACCATAAGATCATGACCTGAGCCAAAATCAAGAGTAGGATGTTTACCTGACTGAGCCACCTAGGCACCCCCAGTTTTGCTTCTTTTTCAAGATTGCTTTGGCTATTGGGGGACTCTTGTTGTTTTATACAAATTTTAGGATTGTTTGTTCTAGTTCTGTAAAAAATGCTGTATTTTGACAGGGATTGCATTAAATCTGTAGATTGCTTTGGATAGTATAGACATTTTAACAATACAGTAAAACCTTGGTTTGTGAGCATAACTCATTTCAGAAACATGCTTGTAATCCAAAGTACTTGTATATCAAACCGAATTTCAAGAACCATTGGCTCAGTTGTGATCACGTGACATTTGGCATCCTATACTAATATTGCAAGACATCGCTCATTTATCAAGTTAAAATTTATTAGAAATATTTGCTCGTCTTGCTGAACACTCACAGAACAAGTTACTCAAGACCCAAGGTTTTACCATATTTTTTTTCAATCCATGAGCATGGAATATTTTCCATTTGTTTGTGTCATCTTCAATTTCTTTCCTCAATGTTTTACAGTTTTCAGATGACAAGTCTGTCACCTCCTTGGTTAAGTTTATTCCCAGGTATTTTATTCTTTTTGATACATTGTAAATGGGATTGTTTTCTTAATTTCTTTTGGCTACTTTATTATTAGTATATAGAAATGCAACAGATTTCTATACATTGATTTTGTAGCCTACAACTTTCCCAAATTCATTTATCAGTTCTCGTAGTTTTTTGGTGTAGTCATAACGATTTTCCATATATAATATCATGTCATCTTCAAATAATGAAAGTTTTACTTCTTCCTTACCAATTTGGTTGCCTCTTTCTTGTGTGATTGCTATGGCTAGGACTTCGAGTACTATATTGAATAGAAGTCATGAGAGTGGACATCCTTGTCTTGTTCCTGACCCTAGAGGTAAAGGTCTCAGGTTTTCACCATTGAGAATGATGTTGGCCGTGGGGTTTTCATATATGGCCTTTATTATGTTGAGGTATGTTCCCTATAAACCTACTTTGTTGAGAGTTTTACCATGAATGGATGTTGTGCTTTGTCAGATGCTTTTTCTGCATCTATTGAAATGATCATATGGTTTTTATGCTGTATGTGATGTATCACGTTGATTGATTTTCAAATATTGAATCATGCTTGCATCCTTGGAATAAATCCCACTTGATCATGGTGAATGATTTTTTTTAATGTATTGTTGGATTTGGTTTGCTAATATTTTGTTGAGGATTTTTGCATCTGTGTTCATCAGAGATACTGGCCTGTAGTTCTCTTTTTCTTTATCTGGTTTTGGGGTCAGGGTAATGCTGGCCTCATAGAATGAATTTGGAAGATTTCTTTCCTCTTGTATTTTCTGGAATAGTTTGAGAAGAATAGGTATTACTTCTATTTGAATGTTTGGTAGAATTCACCTGTGAAGCCATCTGGTCCTGGACTTTTGTTTGTTGGGATTTTTTTTTTATTACTGATTCAACTTCATAGCTGGTAATCAGTCTGTTCAAATTTTCTATTCTTCCTGATTCCATTTTGGGAAGTTATGTGTTTGTAGGAATTTATCTATTTCCTCTAGGTGTCCAATTTGTTGGGATATGATTTTTCATAATATTCTCTTATAATTCTTTGTATTTCTGTGGGGTCAGTTGTTATTTTTTCTCTTTCATTTCTGATTTTGTTTGAGTCCTCACTCCCCTATATATACATATATATATATATATATATATACATAAGTTAAGTCTGGCTAAAGATTTATCAAGTTTGTTGATCTTGTCCAAGCACCAACTCCTGGTTTCATTGATTTGTTCTGTTGTTGTTGTTTGTTTGTTTGTTTCATTTAGTTTCTATTTCATTTATTGCTACTGTAATCTTTAAAATTTTTTTTAACATTTATTCATTTCTGAGAGACAGAGACAGAGTGTGAGGGGGGAGGGGCAGATAGAGAGGAAGACACAGTCAGAAGCAGGCTCCAGGCTCTGAGCTGTCAGCACAGAGGCCGACGTACAGAGCCGACGTGGGGCTCAAACTCACAGACCACGAGATCATGACCTGAGCCGAAGTCAGACGCTTAACTGACTGAACCACCCAGGCACCCCTATTGCTACTATAATCTTTATTATTTCCTTTCTTCTACTGGTTTGGAGGTTTGTTTGTTCTTTTTCTAGCTCCTTTAGATGTAATGTTAGGTTGTTTATTTGAGATTTTTCTTGCTTCTTGAGGTAAGCCTGTATTGCTATAAGCTTCCCTCTTTCCCAGCTTTTGCTGCATCTCAAAGATTTTGGACCACTGTGTTTTCATTTTCATTTGTCTCCATATATTTTTTTATATCCTCTTTGATTTCTTGGTTGATCCATTCATTATTTAGTAGCATTTTATTTAGCCTCCATGTATTTGTGCTCTTTCCATATTTTTTCTTGTGGTTGATTTCTAGTTCCATGGCATTTGTGGTCAGAAAAGATGCATGGCATGACTTTGATATTTTTGAATTTTTTGAGACTTGGTTTGTGACCTAATATGTGATCTGTTTTGGAGAATGTTTCATGTGCACTTGAAAACAATGTGTATTCAGCTGTTTTAGGATGGAATGTTCTGAATATAATTGTTAGATCCATCTGGTCCAATATGTCATTCAAAGCCACTGTTTCCTTGTTGATTTTCTTTTTGGATGATCTGTACATTGATGTAAGTGGGGTCTTAAAGTCCCCACTATTACTGTATTATTATCAATAAGTTCTTTTATGTTTGGTATTAACTGCTTTATATATTTGCATGCTTTCATGTTGGGTGCATAAATATTTATAATTGTCATATCTTCTTGTTGGATTGTCCCCTTTATTACTAAATAGTGTCCTTCTTTGTTTCTTGTTACAGTCTTGGTTTTAAAGTCTGTTTTGTTCAACGTAAGTATTGCTGCCTTGGCGTTCTTTGACATCCATTTGCATTATAAATTTTTCTCTATTCCCTCACTTTCTTTTTGTTTCATGTTTATTTATTTTGAGAGAGAGAGAGATTGTGCAAGCAGGGCAGAGGGCAGAGAATAAGGGAAAGAGAGAGAACCCTAAGCAGACTCCACACTGTCTGCAAGAACCTGACTTGGGGCTCAGTCTTACAAACTGCAAGATCATGACCTGAGACAAAACCGAGTTGGATGCTTAACCTCGGTTAAGGCAACCCTCCCCTCACTTTCAACCTGCATGTGTCTTTAGGTCTGAAATACGTCTCTTGTAGGCAGCATAATCTATATGGGTTTTTATTTTTTATCCATTCCATCACCCTGTCTTTTGATTGGAGCATTTTGTCCATTTATGTGCAAAGGAATTACAGTAGATCTGTATTTGTTGCCATTTTTCAGTTTTTATTTTAATTCCAGCTCTTTAACATACAGTGTTTCTTTATTACCATTTTGGTACTTGCTTTGTGGTTGTTTTTGTAATTCTTCTCTGATCCTTTCTTCTCTTGCTCTCTTTCATGGTTTGCTGGCTTTTTTTCAGTGATAATACTTGGATTCCTTTCTCTTTATTTTTTACATATCTATTACTCATTTTTGATTTGTGATTACCATTAGGTTTGTATATATCATTTTCTGCATATAGCAGTCTATATTTAAATTGATGGTTGCTTAAGCAAGTTAGGCAGTGAGTGTCAGTGCTGAGCTAGTTCCTGCAGGTGTCTGTGTGTTTATAATGAGAGGTAGGGGAGGGAGACACTGCTTTCCAGCTCCTTTTTTCCTGGAGAAGACCCTCAGTGATGCCTGCCCCTCAGGACACCCTATGAAATGTGTAAACAACTCTCCCTCCCATATGCCCCAGGTGTTTTGCAAACTTGCTCCTTCTACAATGTATTCTCTGTGCTGTTTGTCATGGGTATCTTTAAGGATGGGGACTCAGCTTTCTATTGTCCTTCAGGTTCTCCCAGAATTGAGTCTGCTGATTTTTTAAAATTCAAGGCTTCGTGTCCCACTGATTAAAAGAACTTAAGAAATTCATCCCCTCACTTTCAAAGCCAGATGTTATGAGGATTCATCTTCGCTGTGCATGCTCCCTGGTGTGATAGTGTATTTCTCTCCATATTCCATGCCCAAGCCCACTTCCTCCCACCCCACCCCAGCAATGGTGGAGGCCCATTTCATTTCCCACCATGTTTCTGTCCATCCTACCTTCTCAGTGCAGCCTCTTCTCTACCTTATTTGTGGAGTTTGTCCTGCCAGTCTTCAGGTTGTTTCCTGGGTTACTTATGCTCATGTAAGTGTTATCTACTTGCATCCATGGACCAAGGTGAGCTTAGGATCTTCTTACTCCACCATCTTCCCAGCCTCCTGTATTAAGTTTTACAATCTGAAAGTGAGTCCTTCAGCTTTGTTCTTCTTTTTCAAGATTGTTTCGCTATTTGAGTCCCTTGATATTCCACATGAATTTTAAGATTTTTTTTTTCTATTTCTTCCATAAACATCATTGGGCTTTGGGTAGGGATTGCATTGGATCTGTAGACCACTTTGGGTAGTATTGACTTCTTAACAATATTAGGTCTTCCAATCCATGAGCATAGGATATGTTTCCATTTATTTATGTCTTCTTTAACTTCTTTCAGAAATGTTTTATAGTTTTCATTTTATAAGTCTTCCACATCCTTGGTTAACTCCTAAGTATTTTATTCTTTTTGATGCTATCGTAAATGGAATTATTTTGTAACTTCCTTTTCAGATTGCTTATTGTTGATTCAGAAATGCAACTGATTTTTGTGTGTTGATTTTGTATTTTTGTGTGGAATCATTAGGGTGTTATACATATAATATCATCTGCAAACATATATCATTTTACTTCTTTCTTTCCAGTTTGGATGCCTCTTATTTCTTTTTCCTGCCTAATTGCTCCGGCTAGAGCTTCCAGTAATATTTTAAATAGAAATGGCAAGAGTGGTCATCCTTGCCTTGTTTCTGACTTTACAGGAATAGCTTTCAGTGTTTCACCATTGAGTATGATGTTTGCTATGGGTTTTTCATATATGGCTCTTGTTATAGCCAATATGAAATTATATTGAAATGTATGAAATTATATATGCAACTGTATTGTATATGAAGTTGTATTGTAGACTTCTTCTAGTCTTAGTTTTTTTAGTGTTTTATTTTTAATCATAAAAGGGTATTGAATTTTACCACATGCTTTTTCTGTATCATTTGAGATGATCATGTGGCTTTTTTGCTTTCATCCTTGCATTCAGGAATAAATCCCATTTAGTCAGGGTGTATAATCTTTTAACACACTGCTGAATTTGATTTTCTTGTACCATGTTGAGGATTTTTATATTAATGTTTATAAGGGATATTGGTTTGTAGTTTTCTTGTAGTGTCTTTGTCTGGTTTTGATATCATGGTAATGCTGGCCTCATAGAACAAGTTAGGAAGTATTCTTTTCACTTCAGTTTTTTGGAAAAGTTTGAGAACGATAGGTGGTCTTTTTTTTTTTTTTTTTTTTTTTTTGAGAGAGAGAGAGAGAGAAAGCACAAATGAGTGAGGGACAGAGACAGAGAGAGGGAGAGAGAGAGAAGTGGGGCTCACCCAATGCAGGACTTGAACTCACAAACCATGAAATCATGACTTGAGCTGAAGCCAGGTGCTTAACTGACTGAGGTACCCAGGCACCCTAAGAAGGATTGGTAGTCTCAAATGTTTGTAGATTTCACCAGTGAAGCCATCAGATCCAGAGTTTTTTGCTGGAAAATTTTTTTTATTACTGATTCAATCTCCTTACTAGTTGTAGCTCTGTTCAGATTTAGTATTTCTTTGTGATTTAGTCTTGGTAGGTTTTGTGTTTGTAGGAATTTGTCCATTTCATCTAGGTTATCCAATTTGTTGGCATACAATTGTTCATAGTACTCTCTTAACTCTTCTTTATTTCTATAGAATTGGTAGTAATGTCCCCACTTTCATTTCTGATTTTAGTAACTTAAATCTTCTCTTTTTTTCTTACTTTTCCTAGCTAAAGGTTTGTTAATGTGGTTGATCTTTTTGGAGATTTAACTTTTGGTTTCATTGTCTATACTGCTTTTTTATTTTATTTATCTCTGCTCTAATCTTTATTATTTCCTTCTGTTAAATTTGTGATTCATTTGGTTTTTTCTAGTTCCTTAAATTGTAAACTTAAGTCATATTTAAGTTCTTTTATGTTGTTTTTTTTTTTAACGTTTATTTATTTTTGAGACAGAGAGAGACAGAGCATGAACGGGGGAGGGGCAGAGAGAGGGAGACACAGAATCTGAAACAGGCTCCAGGCTCTGAGCTGTCGCACAGAGCCCGACGCGGGGCTCGAACTCACGGACCACACGAGATCATGACCTGAGAGCCAGAGTCAGACGCTTAACCGACCGAGCCACCCAGGCGCCCCCTTTTATGTTTTTAATGTAACCATTTATAGCTATAAATTTCCCATTAGCACTGCTTGCATTGTGTCCCAGAAGTTTTTGCATGTTGTGTTTTTTGTTTTCATTCATTTCTAAGTATTATCTAATTTCCCTTGTGGTTTCTTCTTTGATCTATTGCTTATTTAAATGTGTTGTTTAATTTCCATAGATTTGTAATTTTCTAGTTTTACTTCTGTCATAGATTTCTAACTTAATCTCATTGTGTTCAGAAAAGATACTTTTATGATATCTACCTTTTAAAATCTCTTGAGGCTTAATTTGTGGTCTAACATGTGGTCTATGCTGATAAATGTCCCATGTTCATTTAAGAAGAATGTCTGTGCTCTTGTTGGATAGAATGTTCTGTATATGTCTATTAGATCTAGTTGATTTATTTTGTTGTTTAAAATCCTCTGTTTATTTATCTTCTGTCTGGTTTTATTTTTTATCATTTATGGAGTGTGGAATATTGAAGCCTTCAACTCTTATTTTTATGTCTGTTTCTCCCTTCAGTTCTATCAGCTTTTGCTTCATAATTTTGATGCTATGTCTCTCATTTGGTAAATAAAATGCTTATAATTGTTTCATCTTCTTGTTGTGTTGAACCTTTATTACTATATAATGTCCTTCTTGTATCTTGTAACCTTTTTTCATTTAAAGTCTATTTTGATATCAGTATGGCCACTCCTACTCTCTTAGTTACTATTCGTATGGAATATCTTTTCCTATCTTTTCACTTTCAGTCTGTGTGTCTCTTTGAATTTAAAGGGAGCCGCTTGTAGACATATTGTAGACATATTGTAGCATATTGTTGAGTCATGTGTTTTTATCCATTCTGTCAATTTCTGTGTTTTGATTGGAGAGTTTAATCCATTTACATTAAAAGTAATTACAGATAAGGAGGGACTTAATGCTGTCATTTTGCTATTTCTTTTCTATATGTCTTATAACTTTTTTGTCCCTTACTTGCTGTATTACTGTCTCCTTTAATATTTAGTTGGCTTTTTGTAGTGAAGTGTCTAAATTTCTTTCTCATTCATTTTGGGTATATTCTATAGCTGTTTTCTTTGTGGTTACCATGGAGATTACATTTCACATTCTAAAGTTATAACACTCTAATTTGAACTTGTACCAGCTTAATTTCAATAACATACAAAAACTCTGCTCCTTTACAGTTCCATTCCCACCCCTTTCAGTTGTTGATGTCACAAAATTATGTCTTTATACATTGTGTGCCCCAAAACACTAACTAGTAATTCTTTTAAATTCATTAGTCTCTTTTTTAGTTTATTTATTTATTTTGAGAGAGAGAAAGAGAGCACGAATGGGAAGGAGAAAGAATCCCAAACAGGCTCTGTGTTCTGTGCTTAGCCCAATGTGGGGCTCAGTCTCACAACTGTGAAATCATGACCTGAGCTGAAATCAAGAGTCAGATGCTCAACTGACTCAGCCACCGGGTACCCCATTAGTCTCTTAAGTTATGTAGAAAACAAAATGTAGAATTATAATTCAAAATTATAATAATACCAGCTTTTAGAGTAATAATTATTTTTAAATGTCTCTTAAATCATTTAGAAGACAAAATTAAAGTTACAAGCCATTGTTAGAATAGTTCTAGCTTTTATAACACCCATGAACTTACCCTTATTGAAATCTTTATTTCTTCATACATCTTCAAGATACTGACTAGTGTCTTGTCTTTTCATCTTGCAGGACTCCCTTAAGCATTTCTTGCAGGGTAAGGTCTGGTAGTAACAAACTTCCTCAGTTTTTATCTGTCTAGGAATGTCTTTATTTCTACCTCACTTTTGAAGTACAGTTTCACTAAATAGGATTCTCAGCTGATAGCTTTTTTCTTTTAGTACTTTGAACATATCTGCCCACTGCCTTCTGGCCTTTAAAGTTTGTGCACTAAAATATGCTAATTATATTATTGAATATCCTTTGTATGTGATGAGTAGCTTCTCTCTTGCTAATTTCAAGATTCTACCTTTGTATTGGTCTTTTGAAAATTTGATTATAATGTGGGTCTCTGAGTTCATCTTAATTGCATTTGTTGGACTTCTTGTTTATGTTCATGCCTTTATCAAATTTGGGGAGTATCTAGTCATATTTCTTCAAATATTCCCCCTGCCCAATTCCCTTTCCAACCCAATCCCCTTCTCTTTCCTCTCCTCCACCCCTTAAAATGCATATGTTGGTTGACTCAATGGTGTCCCACTGGTCCCTTAAGTTCTGTTCACTTTTCTTCCACGGTTTTTCTTTCTGTTCCTCAGATTTGATAATTTCCACTGTCTTCTATTCACAAATCTGTCTTTGACTTCCTTTAGTGAATTTTTCTTTAGTGAAATTACACCATTTCAGCTCCAGAATTTCTTTTTTTATGTTTATTTATTATTTATTTTGAGAAAGTGAGAGAGAAAGAAAGAGCGTGAGTGGGGGACGGACAGAGGGAGGGGGAGAGAGAGTATCCCAAGCAGACTCTGAGCAGAGCCTGATGTGGGGCTCAAACCTACAAACTGAGATTATGACCTGAGCCAAAATCAAGAGTTGGATGCTTAACCAACTGAGCCACCCAGGTGCCCCAGGCTTCAGAATTTCTTTTTGATTTCTTCTTAAGTTTTCCAACTCTTTGTGGACATTTCCATTTTGTTCATACATTGTTTTCCTGAGTTTTCCCACATCTTCCTTTAGTTCTTCAAGCATTTTTAAGATGGTTGTTTTAAAGTTAGCTAGTATATCTGACATCAGTTCTTTTTCAGGGACAGCTTCTGTTGATTTGTTTTTGTTTCCTTTGTTTTTTTTTTTTTTTAATGTTTATTTATATTTGAGAGAGAGAGAGAGAGAAAGAGAGAGAGAGAGAGAGAGAGAGAGAGAGCGAGCATGACCAGGGGAGGATCACAGAGAGAGGGAGACACAGAATCCAAAGCAGGTTCTAGGCTTCGAGCTGTCAGCACAGAGCCCAACTTGGGGCTTGAACTCGTGAGCCATGAGATCATGACCTGAGCTGAAGTCGGATGCTCAACTGAATGAGCCACCCAGGTGCCCCTGTTTTCTTTTTTTTCCTTTGAATGGCCATTTTTCTTATATCTTTGTATTATTTGTGATTTTTTTTTTGAAACTGGACACTTAAATCTAATAATGTGCTATCTGTGGAATTCACATTCCCCCCCTTTCCTAAGGTTTTCTGTTTTTGGTTATTTTTTATTTTGTTTTGTTGATTGTTGTTAGCTGTTTCTTTGCCCAGGATCAGCCTGAGGCATAAACTTAAGGTCTTCTTAGGTCTTTTCTAAGCCTTTTTTATGGTCACTTTTAAATTTCCCTTGTATATACAGTTGTTTTTGAATGTACTAGTCTTTAACGTTTGGCTTCCAAAAAGGTAAAAAGAAAGAAATGAAAGGGGGAATGGATTATTTAAATGTCCTGAAAGTCACTTTGGCTATAGAGCAAGGGGCTTGCAACAATGAGAGGGAGTGCAACATTGACAACCCACTTTTTTGTCTGCACATCTGTGATCAGAAGCAGGAATCAGCAATCAGAGCACAGATCCTAGTTGGAGGACAGGGGTTTTTTTTGCCCACCCTGGTTTAGCAAGCCATATGCAAGCTCCTCCAGGAAAACGTGCACAGCTGCCTACCATAGGTAGCTACTACTGTGCTAAGAGCCAAAATTAAGCACAACTTATTTTGCAAGCTTTCCCCTGGAAGTTGTAAGCCTTCAATAGTTACATTAGACAAATTCTGTCAGTTCAATTGTTGTCTAGGTGGGGAAACAGATTTCTTGTGCTTCTTACTCCACCATCTTCCTGGAATTCTCTGTAGAAGTTCTTCATATTTTGTGAATACAAATCTTTTGCCATGTATATGTATTGGAATATTTTTTTCTCAGTTGCTTGCTTATTCACTTTCAAACGGTGTCCTTTGGTGCACAAAAAAAAAATGTAGTTTTCTTTTTTTTTAATTTTTAATGTTTATTTAGTTTGAAAGGAGGGAGAGTGTGTGTGTGTGATGGGGGAAGAGCAGAGAGAGAGGGAGAGAGAGAATCCCAAGCAAGTTCTGCACTGTCAGTGCAGAGCCCAACATGGGGCTTCAACTCACAAAACCATGTGATTATGACCTGAGCCAAGATCAAGAGTCAGACATTTAACTGACTGAGCCACCCAGGTGCTCCAAAATTTAATTTTCTTAAAGTCCAATATTTCACTTTTTACTTTTATGGTTAATACATTTTATGTTTATGTCTAAGAAAGCTTTGTCTATTCCATGGTTGTAAGGATATTCTTCTAGAAGCTGTATGGTTCTAGCTTTTACATTTAGGTTTGTGATACATCTTGAATTATTTTTGTGTATGGAGTATAGTAGAGATCAGAATTCTTTCCATAGAGATATCCCATTGTTTCAGCACAATTTGTTAAGTAGACTCCTTTCCCAATTGAATTGACTTGATGCCTTGGTTGGTAATCAATTGACTGTATATGTCTAGGTCTACTTTTAGACTTGACTCTGTTTATTAATCTATTACTATATACTTCTATTGTAAGTCTGCTGTAGCTTTATGCTAGATTATGAACTCAGGAGTATAAGTATTCTAACTCTGTTCTTTTTTTCAATATCATTTTGGTTCTTCTAGGTCCTAGGTCCTTTGCATGTCCATATAAATATTAGAATCACATTGTCAATTTCTTCAAAAAAGCTTCCTGAACTTCAGGGATTACTTGAGCTTCTATATGATATTATATCCCTTCAGAGAGGATTTACTTTTATTTCTGTCAAACAGATGGGTTACAGCCTGAATACCTTCATCCAATAAATGTTTGAGAAATTTAAAACTGAGCTTCAGTCCTTATGAGGACTGGTCTACTTCCAGTTCTTCATTCCTAGGGTAAAGTCCTTTGTGGTCCCTATTGAAAACCTGGGGTGCTTACCAGGGACCTTCCTCCTTTTCATGCTCTTTACAATAATTTTTTGTCTTGCCACTCCTGTCAGGGAAATTGCTGAAAGCTCTTTTCACCTTCTCAGTGATGTTTTTGTTTTTGGAATCAGGAATTATCCTTAGGGTAAGGTTTCCCCAACACCAGCTTACCTTTTTTAGCTTCTTTTTTCTTCCAGATCTTGGACCAGCAAATTCTCATTGCTTTGTTAACTTTTCTGTGGAGGTTTGGTTTCAGCATTATTGGGATGGGGGGTGGTGGTGGAATCTATCACAGACTCTCAGACCAGAATGAGAGATGCCACAAACAGAATGTGATAATTTGGAGCAACTCACAGAGCTTTATAAATTTTCTACTCACTTACTCTCCCCAGAAAATGGGAAGTTGGAGATAATATCCCCTTGCTCATTACCTTCATTCAGCCCCAGTGAGGCAAAACAACATCACCCATTCATCATTTTTCCATTGTGAGCTATAGCAGCATCTGGGATTTATAGCTTGATAATACTGGAGAGTATTTCTCCTGTTTGCTTTTACATGTTGATAGTGGAATCTGCTCACTATAGCTTAATCCAGGAACTTTTCACCAAATTGTCATTTAACAGGGGAAATCAGGTAGGTGGGGGTGAAAGCAGCAAGAAGAGAGGAGAATGTGCCCTATTTAGTGATTTTAACTTAAGCCTCTGAAGTTTCTCAAATCAAATGTGAGGATAGCTGGAAGCCTATGGCTCTTGTACACAGATGTACACACATAGGCAGCCATATAGACATCCATATACACACTCCCAAGTACATTCATGTTACACACTCAAATGTATATAGATATAGACTAATAGTTCTTGTGGAACAGGTAGTGTGGGAACATGAAACCTAATCTTAGACTAGACTAGATAATATCTTGTAATCCAGTAGATACTGTGTGACTCAGGTGACCCTCTTGAGGAAGGATAGGATCAAGAAGCAATAGCTAATTTTGGTTGATGCCTATTATGTGCCAAGTATGGTGCTAAGATACCTTATATATATTATCACATTCAAGTCCCATAATGATCCTACAGAATATGTACTGTTATTCTAATTTTTAAAATATTTATTCATTTTTGAGAGAAAGAGACAGAGCATGAGCAAGGGAGGGGCAGAGAGAGAGGGAGACACAGAATCCAAAGCAGGTTCCAGGCTCTGAGCTGTCAGCACAGAGCCCAACATGGGGCTTGAACTCAGGAACTGTGAGATCATTACCTGAGCTTAAGTCGGACACTTAACCAACTGAGCCACCCAGGGGCCTCCTGTTATTCCAATTTTTAAAACCAGTGTTCTTTTATTTTTTCTTTTCTTTTAATTAATTAATTAATTAATTAATTAAGAGAGAACATGAGCAGGCAAGGGCAGAGGGAGAGAGAGAATCTTAAGCAGGCCCTACATCCATTGCAGAGCCCAACACAGGGCTCAATCTCAGGACCACGAGATCTTGACTGGAGCTGAAATCACAAGTCGGACGCTTAACCAACTGAGCCACCCAGGTGCCCCCCCAACTCCGTTTTTAATTTAGGGCTCTAAAAGGCCTTACCAAAGGTCAAATAGTTAGTGCATTTGCAGAGGCATGAGTCTAATAAGCTTTGGAGCCAGGCAAATCTAATTCTGCCTGGCTCTAAAGTTTTTTCTCTCAAAGTATGAAAAAGAGGCAGAAGTTCTTATTTAAACAATTAGACTATACAGGAGTTTCTAAACAGAAGTATAATTAATGAATTTGTTTATTATTTCTCTCTCATAGTGGCCACCAGCATTAATCTCAGTAAGTCTGTTGAGCTTTACCAAGTGCTCAGTAAGCAGGGTTTGATGGGCAAGGGTAAGGTTATGAGTGGGTGGTGACAGGAACAGAGCACAGAAATATTAACATTAACAAACTTTTTCTGAACACCTAAACACTGAGCTTATTTATTCATAATACAAAACAAGAAGTGTAGGCTAGACGCCTGGGTGGCTCAGTTGATTGGGCATTTGACTCTTGATTTTAGGTCAGGTCCCCATGGAGCGCCACACTGTCAGTGCAGTATCAGTGCTTGGGATTCTCTCCCCTTCTCTCTCTGCACTCTGCCCTACTTGGACATGTGCATGTTCCCCTTTATCTCTCTCTCTCTCAAAATAAATAAACTTAAAAAAAAAAAACAAGACGTATAAAACATGGTCACCACCCTCCAAAGCTTAGAGTCTAGTTATTTTAGAGGTCATTTATGTAGCATCTACATGTACAATCTAGATACCTATTAAAAGTACAGCTAATACAAAGATAAGTAAGCCTGGGCCTTCAGTCTAAGAGTTAGAGTGACAAACAAGCACTTTCAATATAAGATATTGAGTTAAAAGTAAACACAGTTTCTCAGGAGAGCATGGAGAAGGGGGCATTTACCTCAGTATGGGCAATCAGGGAAGCAGGAAGAAATGAATCCTGGACTAACATGCGGGAGGCAGAATGAATGCATCTGAAGCACTTAGCAAAGAGCACTGACAATATATGTGTTCTGAACAGAATGACACTGATTATATGGCACCAGAGAAAGCCAAAGAATATTCCATAACTGAATTGTTTCCTGAATAACTTCAGGGTGGGAGTATCAGGCTACTAGCCTTTCCTTCTCTTCCCTCTGCTTTTGCAACTCCTAAAGCCCATTCTGTGTTGTGGGGAGTTTTTCTCTCCTCCTTTCCCTCTACTTCCCTCCCTTCATTTTATCCTTTTCTTTTTTGTTGTTTTGTTTTGTTTTGTTTTGTTTTACCCAAAAAATATGGAAGTCATAAGAGCTGGAGAGACTGGGGAAGTCTTTAAACAAATACTTGAATGATTTATTATAATTAAATGTAAAAAAAGAGGGCATTGAAAGGGAAACAAATGCCAACTGTTGAGTCAGTTGGACCCCTATCCTGAGTCCTTATACCATGCTTGGGAACACTGAGATAAATCTGTCCAGTGGGTTGAAATGAACAGGACGTTTTTGTGGGCAATAAATGGGAAGCCTGTGTGCAATAGTGGGAAATAAAGTCCAATAAGCAAAATGGGATACATTGTAAAGGACCCAGAAAACAAACAGAGGAGTTTAGACTTGAGATGGTTAATACCACGAGTCCTTTTAGGCTTTTGAGCTGGTAGGCAGGGAGTAGTAGGTGGGAAAGATTTGAGAGAAGGAAGACTGGTATCACACAGACTAACAAAAGGCTGTGTGTGAGTCTAATTTTTGTGATAAGGGTCTCTAGGGTATGGCAGAAAGAATAGAAAGAAAGAAGTAGGGGACATTTTAAAGAAAGAATGGACAGGGTTTGTGGACAAAGAGAATGTTTACCTTTAGGATATCAGTGTTTACCTTAGAAATGCCATTAGAGTTTATGAAACCTAAAAGAACTGGGGTTGGGAATGGTGGCTATAGAGAAGGAGGTAAATGAAAAAAAGACTGCAGACTGAGAATAAGTCTATAACTGCTGTGATCTGCAGCTTGTAAATAGTCCAGGCCTTAGGAGTCTTTCTGTGAGGGCCTGTGAAGTACCTTTTAAAAAACTGGTAAGGGCTCTGAGAATCACTGTTTAGAGGGTCGTATATATCAGATTGAGCAACTCTGAAACTAGAGACAGAGCAGGGAGCATTTTAGAATGTTTAGCATGAAGAGAAACTTGTAAAAAACATGATTTAAGGACCTAGATCCTGAGATCCAGACCTGTAGATCTAAAGTGGGGCCCAGGAATTCTTAACAAGCTCTTAAGGTGATACTAATGCAAAAGATGCTCAGGAGAAACTTGTGAGAAACATTTAGGGAAAGATAAGCTGCCTCCTCAGGAGCATTGGGCTGGTGTTTGCTTGTATGCCTTCTCAAGATCCATGTGACTTCACCACATCCAGCTTCAGGACTGCCAGACCGTTCTTTCTAATCAAGGCTATTCTGTTCCACAAGCCATGAAGTAGAAGGTGGTACTCATGTTCCAGAAGACTGGCTTAGGCAGGCCTATTGAGTGGCTCTAAAGGCGTCTATAAGACGTCAAAAGGGTTTTTAAGAATGATCATCACAACATAACAATGAATCAGAAACATGTGTACATTTTCTTCAATGACCCTGTAGAGACTGGAGTAAAAAAGGAAGAGGCTTTCCAGACTTAAGGATCTAGTAGAATGGACTTGCTTGGGAAAATCAAGCAAGACAACTGAAGAGGACTCCTGGGATTGTCCCACTAGGACTTCTGAGATGACTGTAATGAAATTATATAAAAGGGTGGAAGAGTATTCTCTGTGGCTCCCACACTGGCCTAATCCCAGTTGAAATTGCACAACAAGACGGGCTGGCAATCTTTGAAACACAGTTTTCTCAAATGAACCTCAGAGGAAATTTTAAAAATAAAAATTTCTTGGGATTTAGGTGAAGATTGTGTTAAATTTGTATATTAATCTGGGGGCAATTTTTTTACCATAATAATTCTTACTATCAAGGAAAATACCTTGTCTTTCCACTTATTCAATTTTTTTCTGTGTCTCTCAGTAGACATTATAGCTTTTTTCATATACATCCTTGTAATTGCTTAAATGTATTCCTATTTTATTTTTGTAATTCTTTCTGCTGTGAATGAGATACCTTTGTTTTGCTATTATCATTTTTAAGTAATTATTGGCATATACAAACACCATTGATTTTTTAATATTTTGTAACTACAACAGTAGATCTACAACCATTTTAGAATTTGTGTCTCAATAATCAACTGACCATATTAGCAAAAACACTCTGTGTATTATGTACATAATTTATATTAATTAGCTATTGCATTTTCTTGACCACTGTGAAAATAAATTGGTTTCATCAAGAAACACTTTTTAAAAACATCATCATAAATTATCTGCAAGACAGTTCCATCCAAGAAAGCCACAAAATTTAATTTTAGACAAGTGACAGCTTTGCAATAAAGGAACAATGTCCTCACTAGGCCTATAGTTTATCAAATTTGAATACCTATGCAGAACCTGATGGTACTAGTAAGACAAGCGCCTTTGATAATAATGGTTACTGTTTATTGAGATTTTACTATGTATCAGACATTAGGAGAGAGAGAGAGCATGAGAGCAAGCAGGGGAGGGGCAGAGAGAGAGAGAGAGAGAGAGAGCGAGCCTCAAGCAGGCACCACACTGTCAGCATGGAGTTTGATGTAGGGCTCAAAACCACAAATCGTGAGATCATGACCTGAACCAAAATTAAGAATCAGATGCATAACCAACTGAGCTACCCAGGCGCCCCTATGTTAGTTATTTCAGTTAATGCTCACAACAACTCTAATAAATAGGTATTATTATTATTCTCATTTTACAAATGAGAAAACTGAAGCTCAAGGAGGCTGTCCATGGTTGTATAGCTAGCTAGCAATAAAAACAGAATTTAAACCCAGATTGTCTAACTTCAATGTCATGCTTTTGACACTAGATTATTTTCCCCTCTTTTGCTAGTAGACAATAGTCAGTAGTGCCACTTCCATTTCCACCCCCTTGATTCTTGGACCTGTAAATCCTGGCTATCAGAGAAACATATATTCAGAACATATACAACTTTCTGGAGAACCTTGCCCCAGCCCTGCAAGATATTGCCACTTAGCTGGTATTGTCACTGAATCATTCCACCATTCTAGCAATCCTACTACTTCAGGATGGTAAGAAACATGATACTTAAGACCAATGAATTCCATGAGCATGGGCCCACTGCTACACTTCTTTTGCTGTGAAATGAGTTAATTGGTCAAAAATAGTGGAATACTATTGACAGTGGATAAGGCATTCTATAAGTCAATGGATGGTAGTTTTGGGAGAAACACTGTGTGCAGGGAAGGCAAATCCATATTGAGAGTAAGTATCTATTCCAGTAAGAATAAAATGCTGTCCCTTCCATGATGGAGTTGATTTAATGTAATCAACCTGCCATCAACTAGCTGGTTGATCATCTCAGGGAATGGTGCCATATTTAAGATTCACTGTTAGTCTCTGCAGCTGGTGGATTGGAGGCTTAATGGTGGCCATAGCCAGGTTGGTCTTGGTGAGTGGAAGTTCATATTGCTGAGCCCATACATAACCTGAAATGCTCTCATAGTCACATACCCAGAAATAATGGTTAGTCAAATATCTGGGCACCCTGTGGTCTAGTCAAGTTGACACATAAATTAACAATTACAGTATTGGCCTAAGGATAGACATATAGATTAGTGGGATAGAATTAAGTGATTAGAAATAAATCAATTCATCTTTGGTCAATTGATTTTTGACAGACATGTCAACATCATTCAGTGGTGTAAAGGACAGTCTTCAACAAATGGTGCTGGGACAACTGGATAGCCACAGGCAAAATGTTGAAGTCAGACCCCTACCTCACACTACATGCAAAAGTTAACTCACAATAAACCTAATGAAAGAGCTAAAATTATTTTTTAACTAAGTTAGTCTTTATTTTATTTATTCGTTTTAATGTTTATTTATTTTTGAGAGCACGAGCAGGGGAGGGGTGGAGAGAGAAGGGGACAGATGATCTGAAGCAGGCTCCATGTTGACAGCAGAAATCCCAATGCGGAGCTCTAACTCACAAACCTTGAGATCATGACCTGAGCTGAAGTTGGACGCTTAACTGACTGAGCCACCCATGTGCCCAGAGCTAAAATTATTAAACTCTTAAAAGAAAACATATAAATAATAGGAAACCATAGGAATCTTCATCATATTAGGTTAGGCAATGGTTTCTTAGATATGACACCAAAAGTACAAATGAAAAGAAAACAGATGAATTGGGTTTCAATAAAATTTAAAAATCTTGTGCTTCAAAAGACACCATCAAGAAAGTGAAAAGATAACCCACAGAATGGGAGAAAATATTTGCAAATCATTTATCTGATAAGCATTTTTTTATTCAGAATATATATAGAACTCTTAAAATTCAACAATGAAAATACAAATAACCCTATTGTAAAATAAACAAATGGGGGCACCTGGGTGGCTCAGTCAGTTAAGCATCAGACTCTTGATTTTGGCTCACATCATGATCTTGCAGTTCATGGGATCAAGCCCCACATCAGGCTCCAGGCTAACAGCGTGGAGCCTGCTTGGTTTCTTCTGTCTCCCTCTCTCTCTGCCCCTCCCTTGCTCATGCTCTCTCTCTCTCCCTCCCAAAATAAATAAATAAACTTAAAAAATAAAATATGGCACCTGGGTGGGTCAGTCAGTTAAGCATCTAACTTTGGCTCAGATCATGATCTCGCAGATCGTGGGTTTGAGCCCCACATTAGGCTCTATACTGACAGCTCAGAGCCTGGAGCCTGCTTCAGATTCTGTGTCTCCCTCTCTCTCTGCCCCTCCCCCACTCACATCTGTGTCTCTCTCAAAAATAAATAAACATTAAACAAAAATTTTTTTAAAAACTAGATACATAATTTTTATTAATAGGGAATGTTACACAGTGATTGAAATTTTGGTTGTATATCTACATTTCCTGATGTGAAAAGATGTCCACAACATGTTAAGTGAAAAAGCAGACTACACAACTTGCATGTTGTCATTATAACTACCATCTACTGACCATTAACTCTGTTCTAGCCAGAGGACTAAGAACTTAACATGCATTTTTTTATTTATGCCTGTAACTACCCTGTGAAGTATGTGCTACTATTTGCTGCATTCAACAGATGAGGAATCTGAGGCACAGAAACCTGGTTCAAGATTTCAAGCTCATCAATGGAGATTGTAACTGAATATTACTCATTCCAGAGCCTAATTTCTGAACCTTTCACTATATTACACTATTTCCTCTACCTATACTATGATTCCCCCCTCCCACATTTTTTTAAGGGTGTGTGATATATATGCAGGTTAAAGAGCTGGAAGGAAATACATTCAAATAATTATATAGCTAATTATGGGTACTGGATTTATATCCTAGATTCTTATATATTATCTTATTTTTAAAAATGAGCATATATAAACATATCAACTTTTGGGGGGCACCTGGGTGGCTCAGTCAGTTGAGCGTCCGACTTCGGCTCAGGTCATGATCTCACAGTCCGTGAGTTCGAGCACCGCGTCGGGCTCTGTGCTGACTGCTCAGAATCTGGAGCCTGTTTCAGATTCTGTGTCTCCCTCTCTCTCTGACCCTCCCCCATTCATGCTCTGTCTCTCTCTGTCTCAAAAACAAACGTTAAAAAAAATAAAAATAAAAGAATGCAACTGATTTCTGTACACATTGATTTTGTATCCTGCAACTTTGCTGAATTCATGTATCAGTTCTAGCAGACTTTTGGTGGAGTCTATCAGATTTTCCATGTGTAATATCATGTCATCTGCAAAAAGTGAAAGTTTAACTTCATCTTTGCCAATTTTGATGCCTTTGATTTCCTTTTGTTGTCTGATTGCTGATGCCAGAACTTCCAACACTATGTTAAACAACAATGGTGAGAGTGGACACCCCTGTCGTGTTCCTGATCTCAGGGAAAAAGCTCTCAGTTTTTCCCCATTGAGGATGATGTTAGCTGTGGGTTTTTCATAAATGGCTTTTATGATGTTTAAGTATGTTCCTTCTATCCCGACTTTCTCGAGGGTTTTTATTAAGAAAATTTGCTGAATTTTGTCAAATGCTTTTTCTGCATCGATTGACAGGATCATATGGTTCTTATCTTTTCTTTTGTTAATGTGATGTATCATGTTGATTGATTTGCGAATGTTGAACCAGCCCTGAATCCCAGGAATGAATCCCACTTGATCATGGTGAATAATTCTTTTTATATGCTGTTGAATTCGATTTGCTAGTATCTTATTGAGAATTTTTGCATCCATATTCATCAGGGATATTGGCCTGTAGTTCTCTTCTTTTACTGGGTCTCTGCCTGGTTTAGGAATCAAAGTAATACTGGCTTCATAGAATGAGTCTTGGAATAGCTTAAGAAGGATAGGTATTATCTCTACTTTATTTATTTTTTTTTAATTTTTTTAAACGTTTATTTATTTTTGAGACAGAGAGAGACAGAGCATGAATGGGGGAGGGGCAGAGAGAGAGGGAGACAGAATTGGAAGCAGGCTCCAGGCTCTGAGCCATCAGCCCAGAGCCCGACGTGGGGCTCGAACTCATGGACCGCGAGATCGGTGACCCGGGCTGAAGTCGGACGCTTAACCGACTGAGCCACCCAGGCGCCCTTATTATCTCTGCTTTAAACGTCTGGTAGAACTCCCCTGGGAAGCCATCTGGTCTTGGACTCTTATTTGTTGGGAGATTTTTGATAACTGATTCAATTTCTTCACTGGTTTTGGATCTGTTCAAGCTTTCTATTTCCTCCTGATTGAGTTTTGGAAGTGTGTGGGTGTTTAGGAATTTGTCCATTTCTTCCAGGTTGTCCAGTTTGTTGGCATAGAATTTTTCATAGTATTCCCTGATAATTGCTTGTATTTCTGAGGGATTGGTTGTAATAATTCCATTTTCATTCATGCTTTTATCTATTTGGGTCATCTCCCTTTTCTTTTTGAGAAGCCTGGCTAGAGGTTTATCAATTTTGTTTATTTTTTCAAAAAACCAACTCTTGGTTTCATTGATCTGCTCTACAGTTTTTTTAGATTCTATATTGTTTATTTCTGCTCTGATCTTTATTATTTCTCTTCTTCTGCTGGTTTTGGGTGTCTTTGCTGTTCTGCTTCTATTTCGTTTAGGTGTGCTGTTAGATTTTGTATGTGGGATTTTTCTTGTTTCTTGAGATAGGCCTGGATTGCAATGTATTTTCCTCTCAGGACTGCCTTCGCTGCATCCCAAAGCATTTGGGTTGTTGTATTTTCATTTTCGTTTGTTTCCATATATTTTTTAATTTCTTCTCTAATTGCCTCGTTGACCCATTCATTCTTTAGTAGGGTGTTCTTTAACCGCCATGCTTTTGGAGGTTTTCCAGACTTTTTCCTGTGGTTGATTTCAAGCTTCATAGCATTGTGGTCTGAAAGTATGCATGGTATGATCTCAATTCTTGTATACTTATGAAGGGCTGTTTTGTGACCCAGTATGTGATCTTGGAGAATGTTCCATGTGCACTCGAGAAGAAAGTATATTCTGTTGCTTTGGGAGGCAGAGTTCTAAATATATCTGTCAGGTCCATCTGATCCAATGTATCATTCAGGGCCCTTGTTTCTTTATTGACCATGTGTCTAGATGATCTATCCATTGTTGTAAGTGGGGTATTAAAGTCCCCTGCAATTACCACATTCTTATCAATAAGGTTGCTTATGTTTGTGAGTAATTGTTTTATATATTTGGGGGCTCCCATATTCGGCGCATAGACATTTATAATTGTTAGCTCTTCCTGATGGATAGACCCTATAATTATTATATAATGCCCTTCTTCATCTCTTGTTACAGCCTTTAATTTAAAGTCTAGTTTGTCTGATATAAGTACGGCTACTCCAGCTTTCTTTTGACTTCCAGTAGCATGATAAATAGTTCTCCATCCCCTCACTTTCAATCTGAAGGTGTCCTCAGGTCTAAAATGAGTCTCTTGTAGACAGCAAATAGATGGGTCTTGTTTTTTTATCCATTCTGATACCCTATGTCTTTTGGTTGATGCATTTAGTCCATTTATGTTCAGTGTTATTATAGAAAGATAAGGGTTTAGAGTCATTGTGATGTCTGTAGGTTTCATGCTTGTAGCGATGTCTCTGGTACTTTGTCACACAGGATCCCCCTTAGGATCTCTTGTAGGGCTGGTTTAGTGGTGATGAATTCCTTCAGTTTTTGTTTGTTTGGGAAGACCTTTATCTCTCCTTCTATTCTAAATGACAGATTTGCTGGATAAAGGATTCTCGGCTCCATATTTTTTCTGTTCATGACATTGAAGATTTCCTGCCATTCCCTCTGGCCTTTTAATGCCTCTCTCTGCCCCTCTCCTACTGAGCCAAACTCTCAAGTAACAACAGATATGATTACTGTCACTATAGTTTTCACTTTCTATAATTTTATATAAATGGAACCATATAGTATGCACTCTTGTGTTCTGTCCTTTTCACAAAGCAAAATTTTTTTGAGCTATATCCATGTGGTTGCATGTGTTTATAGTTAATTTGTTTTTTATTGCTGAGTAGTAATCCCTTGTATAAAAATACCACAAGTTGTTCATTCACTTATTGATGGACATTTGGGTTATTTTCAGATTTTGGCTACTACAAATTAAGCTGCTGTGAGCATTCATGTACAAATCCTTGTACATGGATAAATACATAGAAGTAGAATGTCTATGCTACGTATATGTTTATCTTTTTCGACAACCGCTAAACTGTTTTTCAAGAACTGGCAAAGTGGTTACACCATTTTACATTCCCTCTAGCAGTGCATCAGTTGAGAAACACTCCTCCACAGGTCTCTGACATTCCAGTATATCTTGCTGGGTATGCCAAGAGTGCAAGGCCAGTGCTCGGGTGGCGCAGTCAGTTAAGCAGCTAACTCTTGTTTTGGGTTCAGGTCATGACCTCACAGTTTGAGCCCTACATCAGGCTCTGCAGTGCACAGCCTGCTTGGGATACTCTCCCTACTCTCTCTCTGCCCCTCCTCCCGCTTGAGCACTCTCTCTCTCAAAATAAATAAATAAACTTAAAAAAAATAAATTAATTTTAAAAAAAGAGTGCAAGGGGGGCGCCTGGGTGGCGCAGTCGGTTGGGCGTCCGACTTCAGCCAGGTCACGATCTCGCGGTCCGTGAGTTCGAGCCCCGCGTCAGGCTCTGGGCTGATGGCTCAGAGCCTGGAGCCTGTTTCTGATTCTGTGTCTCCCTCTCTCTCTGCCCCTCCCCCGTTCATGCTCTGTCTCTCTCTGTCCCAAAAATAAATAAACGTTGAAAAAAAAAAAATTAAAAAAAAAAAAAAAAAAAAGAGTGCAAGGCCCTGACAGTCCTTTATCCAGGCTGTTTCTCAGGATTGTATTTGTATTGAGCAATCTTTTTTTTTTTTAAGCTTATTTATTTATTTTGAGAGAGAGAACGAGTGGGCAAGGGTCAGAGAGAAAGGGAGAGAGAATCCCAAGCAGGCTCCATGCTGTCAGCACAGAGCCTGACACAGGGCTCAAACCCACAGCCATGAGATCATGACCTGGGCCAAGATCAAGAGTCTGACACTTAACTTACTCAGCCACCCACATGCCCCTTCAGTGAGCAATCTTGAGGGATGACTTAAAGTCACCCTCTGGGGCAAAGCAGAGACTTGCTTATTCCTTGCTATAAAATGGCAGGTTCCTCAAGCTCAGGATTCCTCTGCTGTAATGCAACCCACCACTTGCATAAGCAACCATCTGGGCCTTCCAAGTGACCCCCGTGGTACTTGTGGGGCAAGGGCAACCAATGTAAACATGCTTCATGTTGCTTGCTGTGCAGTGGGCAATAAAGTACTTTGTTTTTGACCTAGGAGTCTGTGTCTTCTTCTTCTTCTTTTTTTCTTTATATTTCTTTATTTACTTTCTTAATCCCAATATAGTTAACATACAGGGTTATATTAGTTTCAAGTGTATGACATAGTGATACAACAATTCTATACATTCCTCAGTGCTCATCAAAATAAGCGTACTTAATTTCCTAAATCTATTTCACCCATCCCCCCACCCACCTCCCCTCTGGTAATGATCAGTTTTTTCTCTATAGTCGGAGGCTGTTTTTTGGCTTGTCTCTTTTTTTATTGTTTGTTTGTTTTGTTTCTTAAATTTCACATATGAGTGAAATCATATGACTGACTTATTTCACTTAGCATTATGCTCTCTAGATCTTTCTAGAGCCATCCATGTTGTTGTAAATGGCAAGATTTCATTCTTTTTTATGGCTGAGTAGTATTCTGTTATATATCTGATATAACATATCTATCTACCTATCTACCTATATCACAAGTAGGGGGAGGGGCAGAGGGAGACAGAGGATCTGAGGCAGGCTCCATTCTGACAGCAGAGAGCCCGATGTGGGGCTCAGATTCATGAAATGTGAGATCATGAACTGAGCCACCCAGGCGCACCCCGCCCCCCACATCTTTGTCCATTCATCTACAATGGATGCTTGGACTACTTCCATAATTTGGCTATTGTAAATAATGCTTCAGTAAACACAGGGGTACAATATCCTTTCAAATTAGTGCTTTCATATTGTTTGGGCAAATGCTCAGTAGGGGAATTACTGGATCATATGGTAATTCTATTTTGAATTTTTTGAGGAATCTCCATACTGCTTTCCACAGTGTTTGCACCAGTTTACATTCCCACCAACAGTGCACTTTTTCTCAACATCCTTGCCAACCATTGTTGTTGCTTGTGTTTTTGAAAAGGATTTTTAAAAATTTTTTTAAATTTATTTTTGAGAGAGAAACAGAGTACAAGCAGGGGAGGGGCAGAGAGAGAGGGAGACACAGAATCCAAAGCAGGCTCCAGGCTTTGAGCTGTCAGCACAGAGCCTGGCATGGGGCTCAAACTCGTGACTCCTGAGATCATGACCTGAGCCAAAGTCAGACGCTTGACTAACTGAGCCACCCAGGTGGCCCTCTTGTGTTTTTGATTTGAGCCATTCTGACAGGTGTGAGGTGATAGCTCATTGTGATTTTGGTTTGCATTTCCCTGATGATGAATGATTTTGAGCATCTTTTCATGTGTTTGGTCATGTCTTCTGTCCATTTTTTAATTGTATTTTTTTGGAGGGGGTGTTGAGTTCTTTATATATTTTGGATACTAATCCTTCATCAAATATGTGCAAATATCTTCTCCCATTCAGTAGGTTGTCTTTTGGTTTTGTTGATTGTCTCCGTTGCTGTGCAGAAGTTTTATTTATTTATTATTTTTTCATTTATTTATTAATTTACATCCAAGTTAGTTAGCATATAGTGCAACAATGATTTCAGGAGTAGAGTCCTTAATGCCCCTTACCCATTTAGCCCATCCTCCGTCCCACAACCCCTCCAGCAGCCCTCAGTTTGTTCTCCATATTTAAGAATCTCTTATGTTTTGTCCCCCTCCCTGTTTTTATATTATTTTTGCTTCCCTTCCCTTATGTTCATCTGTATTGTACCTTAAATTTCTCATATGAGTGAAGTCATATGGTATTTGTCTTTCTCTGACTGACTAATTTCGCTTAGCATAATACCCTCCAGTTCCATCCACGTAGTTGCGAATGGCAAGATTTCATTATTTTTGATTGCCGAGTAATACTCCATTGTATATGTATATACCACATCTTCTTTATCCACTCATCCATTGATGGACATTTGGGCTCTTTCCATACTTTGGCTACTGTCGATAGAGCTGCTATAAACATGGGGGTGCATGTGCCCCTTCGAAACAGCACACCTGTATCTCGGGTAAATACCTCATGGTGCAATACCTCATAGGGTAGTTCTATTTTTAATTTTTCGAGGAACCTCCGTACCATTTTCCAGAGTGGCTGCACCAGTTTGCATTCCCACCAGCAGTGCAAAAGAGATCCTCTTTCTCCACATCCTCGCCAACATCTGTTGTTGTGTGGATTGTTAATGTTAGCCATTCTGACAAGTGTGAGGTGGTATCTCATGGTGGTTTTGATTTGTATTTCCTTGATGATGAGTGATGTTGAGCATTTGTTCATGTGTCAGTTGGCCATCTGGATGTCTTCTTTGGAGAAGTGTCTATTCATGTCTTTTGACCATTTCTTCACTGGATTATTTGTTTTTTGGGTGTTGAGTTTGGTAAGTTCTTCATAGATTTTGGATACTAACCCTTTATCTGATATGTCATTTGCAAATATCTTCTCCCATTCCGTCGGTTGCCTTTTAGTTTTGCTGATTGTTTCCTTCACTGTGCAGAAGTTTTTATTTTGATGAGATCCCAATAGTTCATTTTTGCTTTTGTTTCCCTTGATTCCAGAGACGTGTTGAGTAAGAAGTTGCTGCAGCCAAGGTCAAAGAGGTTTTTGCCTGCTTTCTCCTTGAGGATTTTCATGGCTTCCTGTCTTACATTTAGGTCTTTCATCCATTTTGAGTTTCTTTTTGTGTATGGTGAAGAAAGTGGTCCAGGTTCACTTTTCTGCATGTTGCTGTCCAGTTTTCCCAGCACCACTTGCTGAAGAGACTGTCTCTATTCCATTGAATATTCTTTCCTGCTTTGTCAAAGATTAGTTAGCCATACGTTTGTGGGTCCGTTTCTGGGTTCTCTGTTCCGTTCCATTGATCTGAGTGTCTGTTCTTGTGCCAGTACCATACTGTCTTGATGATTACAGCTTTGTAATACAGCTTGAAGTCCAAGATTGTGGTGCCTCCTGCTTTGGTTTTCTTTTTCAAGATTGCTTTGGCTATTTGGGGTCTTTTCTGGTTCCATACAAATTTTAGGATTGTATGTTCTAGCTCTGTGAAGAATGCTGGTGTTATTTTGATAGGGATTGCATTGAATGTAGATTGCTTCGGGTAGTATTAACATTTTAACAATATTTGTTCTTCCTATCGAGGAGTGTGGAATATTTTTCCACTTTTTTTGTATCTTCTTCAATTTCTTTCATAAGCTTTCTATAGTTTTCAGTGTATAAATGTTTCACCTCTTTGGTTAGATTTATTCCTAGGTATTTTACAGTTTTGGTGCAATTGTAAATGGGATCGATTCCTTGATTTCTCTTTCTGTTGCTTCATTGTTGGTGTATAGGAATGCAACTGATTTCTGTGCATTGATTTTATATCCTGCCACTTTGCTGAATTCATGGATCAATTCTAGCAGTTTTTTTTCAATATATGAAATTTATTGGCAAATTGGTTTCCATACAACACCCAGTGCTCATCCCAAAAGGTGCCCTCCTCACTACCCATCACCCACCCTCCCCTCCCTCTCACCCCCCATCAACCCTCAGTTTATTCTCAGTTTTTAAGAGTCTCTTATGCTTTGGCTCTCTCCCACTCTAACCTCTTTTTTTTTTTCCCTTCCCCTCCCCCATGGGTTTCTGTTAAGTTTCTCAGGATCCACATAAGAGTGAAACCATATGGTATCTGTCTTTCTCTGTATGGCTTATTGGCTTATTTCACTTAGCATAACACTCTCCAGTTCCATCCACGTTGCTACAAAGGGCCATATTGCATTCTTTCTCATTGCCACGTAGAATTCTAGCAGTTTTTTGATGGACTCTTCTGGGTTTTCCATATAGAGTATCATGTCATCTGCGAAAAGTGAAAGTTTGACTTCCTGTTGGCTGATTTGGATGCCTTTTATTTCTTTGTGTTTTCTGGTTGTTGAGGCTAAGACTTCCAATACTATGTTGAATAACAGTGGCGAGAGTGGACATTCCTGTCTTGTTCCTGACCTTAGGGGGAAAGCTCTCAGTTTTTCCCCATTGAGGATGATATTAACATTGGGTCTTTCATACATGGCTGTTATGATCTGTTTTAGCACTGGAAGAAAAAAATGGCTGTGTGAAATATATTAAGACACCATAGCATTTTCCTAAGGGATTTCAAGAGTAATTTTGACTATATGCAATCTTCATGACATATTAAATTTAGAATCTAACCCTAGGTTATGATATGTCTTCACTATATTTAATCTGCTGTCACCCTTTGGTCCTATATATGTGTGTGTGTGTGTTGTGTATGTGTGTTTCTGTCACACATGTGTGCATTCTATAACTAAAAATGGAATGATAGCCAGTTTATATCCTCCTCAGTGAAAAAAGAACAATTTGTGGGGGCATTTGGGTGGCTCAGTTGGTCAAGCATCTGACTTTGGCTCAGGTCATGATCTCACAACTCTGTGAGTTCGAGCCCCATGTCAGGTTCTGTGCTGACAGCTCAGAGCCTGGAGCCTGCTTCAGATTCTGTGTCTCCCTCTCTCTCTGTTCCTCCCCCACTCACACTCTGTATCTCTCTCAAAAATAAATGAACACATTAAAAAATTTTTTAAAAAGAACAATTTGTGAATTATGTTTATGTCTAAGTCTATATTCTCATTATTAATTGTTTAAATGATATCTTTAGTCTTGATTATAATTTTTGTTAAATGAACTTCAGTTTTGACATTGTATTTTAATTTAGCTTTTCCATTCAACAAATATTTATTGAGCATGTACTAATATTAAGCATAGTGCTAGTTGTCCCCACTATGTTAATTCCTCAATAGCCACAGAAATTTTTGTGAAAATCTTCTTCCTCCAAAGTCATTTAGAAGTGATGAAAGAACCAGACCATGGGGGGGACAAGGTAGAGTCTGATCTGCAAACATTGAAAGGGAAACAGTGCAAATATGTCCTAAAGCAGAAAATGTGAAGTCTGAATGAGATTTTATTGACTTTGTAACATGTCTGGCAAAAGGGTACTTGGTGCTTCTAGGAAGATTTGGCCATCCTTAGGAGATGTTCCCTTTTTTTTTTTTTTTGTTTATTTATTTATTTTGAGAGAGAGAAAGAGAGAGAGAGAGAGAGAGAGAAAGCAAGCAGGGGAGGAGAAGAGAGAGAAGGAGAGAGAGGATCCCAAAAAGGCTCTGTGCAGCATGGAGCCCAGTGCAGGGCTTGAACCCACCCATGAACTGCAAGATCATGAGCCAAAACCAAGAGTCAGACATTTAACTGACCAAGCCACATAGGCGCCCCATTTGGGAGATATTCTTGTTAAAGTTAAGTGCTGAAGAATCACTGGCATCAGAGGAAAACACCTCTTCTACTGCTATAACTTTAACGTCGTCTCTCAGGTACTGGGGACACTCACTGGGACTGAAGTAAAAAAAGAGCACTGCACTAATGACTGGAAAGAACACATTTTTTTAAAGTATCCTTAAGGGGGTGCCTGGGTGGCTCAGTCCGTTGAGCCTCTGATTCTTGATTTTGGCTCAGGTTATGATCCCAGGGTTGTGGGATCAAGCCCCATGTCAGCTCTGTGCTGAGCATGGAGCTTGCTTAAAATTCTCTCTTGCTCTCTAGCTCTCTTGCTTTCACTCTCCTCCCTCTGCCCTGCTCCCCACATTGAGCTCTCTGTCTCAAATTAATTAATTAATTAATTAATTAAAATAAATAAATAAATAAATAAAGTACCCTTGGAACATTTCTGAGAACTGAGCAAAAAATAGTCTATACATTTTTAAATGATTAGTATCCCACAGATCATATTCTGGGGCTGCAATGCAATTAAGTTAGAAACAAATAATTGATGGAAAATTTGGAAAACCTCCCATATTGGGAAATTTAAAAACATAATTCTTAACTATCATAGGCTAAAAATGAAATTATAATAGAAACTAGAAAATACTTACAACTAAACAGTAAAAAATCTACTCTGTATCCAAACTTGTGGTATACAACCAAGCACTGTTTAGAAGGAAACTCATAGCCTTAAAGGAAAAAAGGAAGAAAGTCTTAAAATTTAAGAACGAAGCATCCAACATACGAAATTAAGGAACAAATAGTAGGATAAACACAAAGCAAAAGAATAAGTAATTTAAAAAAATGAAGCAGAAATTAATGACTAAGAAAGCAAACATACAATAGAGAAGGTCAACAAAGCCAAAATTTGGTGTTTTGAAAATATCTCTAGTAATATTAATTAAGTAAACAAGAGAAAAGGTGAAAATCAACAATATTATAAATGATATAAGGTGATATGATAGGCAGTAAAGAGATTAAATAGGTGCAAAGAATAGTGCAAACAATTTCAGGCCAAAAAATTTTGAAAACATGAAATAGATAAATTCCAACTGATTGATGTAGAAATAGAAAACCTGGGGGCGCCTGGGTGGCGCAGTCGGTTAAGCGTCCGACTTCAGCCAGGTCACGATCTCGCGGTCCGTGAGTTCAAGCCCCGCGTCAGGCTCTGGGCTGATGGCTCAGAGCCTGGAGCCTGTTTCCGATTCTGTATCTCCCTCTCTCTCTGCCCCTCCCCCATTCATGCTCTGTCTCTCTCTGTCCCAAAAATAAATAAACGTAGGAAAAAAAAATTTTTAAAAAGAAAAGAAAAGAAAAGAAAACCTGAACTGTCCTATGACCATTAAAGAAATTGGATCACAGTTTAAAAGTCTTACCACACTCTATGATGTACTTTCATGGGCCTAGATGGTAAATTCTATCAAGCTTTCAAAAAATAGACAATCTTACATAAAGCTTCCAAAGAATTTTTTTAACACATTTTTTTTAAAGGAGGGACACTTCCCAGTTCTTGTGAGCTTGTGAGGGTAGAATAACTGATATCAAAACCAAGCAAAGATAGTGATGGAAAACTATCCACCACTATCAGGAAGAAAACCCTGTATTATGTCACCAAATTGGGTTTATACTAGGAATGCAAAGTTGGTTTAATAGTGGAAAATAAATTAATCTAATTCACCACATTAACAGATTAAAGGGGAGAAACCATTTGATTGTACCAATTAATGAAGAAAAATCCAAGATCAGTTCATGTTTAAAAAAAAAAAAAGGTGGAGAGCCTGGGTGGCTCAGTTGGTTAGGCGTCTGACTCCTGATTTCAGCTCAGGTCATGATCTCACGGTTTGTGAGTTCAAGCCCACATCAGGCTCTACACTGACAGTGTGGAGCCTGCTTGGGATTCTCTCTCTCCCTCTCTCTCTCTCTCTCTCCCTCTCTCCCTTCTCTCTCCATCTCTCTCTCCCTTTCCCTCTCTCTGCCCTTCCCCTGATTATGCTCTCCCAAAAATAAATAAACAAATAAAACTTAAAAAAGAAAAATAGAGAAAAAAGAAAAATTAAAAAAAATTTTTTTTTCAACGTTTTTTAATTTATTCTTGGGACAGAGAGAGACAGAGCATGAAGGGGGTTGGGGCAGAGAGAGAGGGAGACACAGAATCGGAAACAGGCTCCAGGCTCTGAGCCATCAGCCCAGAACCTGACGCGGGGCTTGAACTCACGGACCGCGAGATCGTGACCTGAGCTGAAGTCGGACGCTTAACCGACTGCGCCACCCAGGCGCCCCGGTTTGTCTCTGTTTTTATATTATTTTTGCTCCCCATCCCATATGTTCATCAGTTTTGTATCCTAAATTCCACATATGAGTGAAGTCATATGATATTTATCTTTCTCTGACTTATGGACCGTGAGATCATGACCTGGCTGAAGTCGGACACTTAACCGACTGCGCCACCCAGGCGCCCCAAGAAAAAATTTTTTAAAAGAGAAAAAAGGCAACAGAAAGGAACCTCCTTAATCTAATGAAAAGCATATATAATACCACATATAATTGTGAAATGTTGAAAGTATATTCTTTGTTGAAAGATTAGCAAAAATTCATCTTATTCAACATTATGCTGAAGACCATCACCAATACAATAAGAATAAAAAATAGGGGTGCCTGAGTGGCTCAATTGCTTGGGTATCTGACTCTTGATTTTGGTTCAGGTCATGGTCTCATGGTTTGTGAAATCTAGCCCCACATTGGGGCTCCCCTCTGGCAGCATGGAGACTGCTTAGGATTCTCTCTCTCTCTCTCTCTCTCTCTCTCTCTCTCTGCCCCTCCCCTGCTCATGCTATCTCTCTCTCAAAATAAAATAAACTTAAAAAAAAACATTTTTTAAAAATCTTTTTAAATGTTTATTTTTGAGAGATACGGAGACAGTGTGAGTAGGGGAGAGGCAGAGAGAGAGGGAGACGCAGAATCTGAAGCAGGCTCCAGGTTCTGAGCTGTCAGCACAGATCCTGATGCAGGGCTCAAACTCACAAGCTGTGAGATCATGACCTGCATTGAAGTTGTGCACTGAACTGACTGAGCCACCCAGGCACCCCCAAAAAAGGTTACTTTAAAAAAGAATAAAAAATAAAAGGGGCGCCTGGGTGGTTCAGTTGAGCATGTGACTCTGGCTCAGGTCATGATCTCATGGTCCATGAGTTCAAACCCCACGTTGGGCTCTGTGCTGACAGCTCAGAGCCTGGAACCTGCTTTGGATTCTGTGTCTCCCTCTCCTGCTCACACTCTGTCTCTCTCTCTCTCAAAAATAAATAAACATTAAAAAAAAAGATATAAGGATTGGAGAGGAAGAGAAAGAATGGTGATTTTGGTGGATGTATGTCCATCTATGCAGAAAATCCAAGAGAATTTATAGGTGAATTATTAGAATTAAGAGAATTTATCAAGGTTGGTGGGTATAAATCAGTTTATAAAATGTATAGCTTTTCTATATGCAACAATAATTAGTAAATAGAGTTTAATAACACAACAGCAACAACAAAAAATAGGAATAAATCTAACAAAAGTTGTGCAAGTCCTATAAAAAAATTTTAAAACTATATTGAAAGACATTGAGGAATACCTAAATAAATGGAAAGATATGTTCACATAAAAATACATTGTAGGGGCGCCTGGGTGGCGCAGTCGGTTAAGCGTCCGACTTCAGCCAGGTCACGATCTCGCGGTCCATGAGTTCGAGCCCCGCGTCGGGCTCTGGGCTGAT
Source organism: Prionailurus viverrinus (assembly GCF_022837055.1). Lineage (NCBI taxonomy): Eukaryota > Metazoa > Chordata > Mammalia > Carnivora > Felidae > Prionailurus > Prionailurus viverrinus. The sequence goes on along the minus strand of NC_062563.1, from coordinate 24,929,832 downwards.
GGCTCAGAGCCTGGAGCCTGTTTCCGATTCTGTGTCTCCCTCTCTCTCTGCCCCTCCCCTGTTCATGCTCTGTCTCTCTCTGTCCCAAAAATAAATAAACATTGAAAAAAAAAATTAAAAAAAAAATACATTGTAAAGATGATATTTCTCATCAGATTGATTTATAGATTTAATGCAATTTTGATAAAAATCCTAATAGTCTTTTTTTGTGTGTGGAATTTGACAAGCTGTTTTTATAATTTTTATATAGAAGAGCAAAGGACAAGGAATAGCCAAGACATTCCTGAAGAACAAGGTCAAAGGACTAGCCCTACCAGATATCAAGTTTTACAAAACTATAGTAATTATGACAGTATGTTTTTCTTTTTTTTTTTAAGTTTATTTATTTTTAGTTGGCAGGTGGGGGGTGAGGGGTGGGCAGAGAGAGGAGAGAGAGAATCCCAAGCAGGCTCCACACTGTCAGCACTGAGCCCATGCAGGACTTGAACCCATGACCCATGAGATCATGACCTGAGCTGAAATCAAGAGTTGGACACTTAACCGACTGAGCCACCCAGGCACCCCAATTATGATGGTATCTTAAGACAAACAGCCCAATGAAACAGAATAGAATTCCCAGAAACAAACCCATGCATATGTGAAAACTTGATTTATGACAGAGGTAGCATTGTAGAAAGGAAGGAAAAAGATGGATTGTTCAATAAAATGTGCTGGGGGATTATTAACAATAGCCAAACTATGGAGAGAGCCTGAATGTCCATTGACTGATGAAGGGATAAAGAAGAATGTGGTATATACATATATAATGGAATAATCAAAAGAATGAAATCTTGCCATTTGCAATGACATGGATGGAGCTAGAATATATTTTGCTAAGCAAAATAATTCAATCAGAGAAAGATGAATACCATATGATTTCACTCATATGTGGAATTTAAGAAACAAAACAGATGAACATGTGGGAGGAGAGAGAAGAGAGGGAAACAAACCACAAGAGACTCTTAATGATAGAGAACAAACTATGGGTTGAGAGGGAGGTGGGTGGGAGATGGGCTAGATGGGTGATGGGCATTAAGGAGAGCACTTGTGATGAGCACAGTGTGTTGTGTGTAAATGATGAATCACTGAATTCTACTCCTGAAACCAATATTGCACTGTATGTTAACTAAACTTTAAAAAAAAATTAAGGAGAAAAAAAAGCAAAGTTAATGATATTTGGAAATTTAACTTAGAATAAGGCCACAAAAAATGATCTATTTTAATATAAATACATGATTAAAAAATATATTTTTAGGGGCGCCTGGGTGGCGCAGTCGGTTAAGCGTCCGACTTCAGCCAGGTCACGATCTCACCGTCAGTGAGTTCGAGCCCCGCGTCAGGTTCTGGGCTGATGGCTCAGAGCCTGGAGCCTGTTTCCGATTCTGTGTCTCCCTCTCTCTCTGCCCCTCCCCCGTTCATGCTCTGTCTCTCTCTGTCCCAAAAATAAATAAACGTTGAAAAAAAAAATTAAAAAAAATATATATATTTTTTTAAAGTATAAAAATAAATAAATTGTGCTGGGACAATTGTTATGATATAGTTTATACTATATACAAACATTAATCCTAATTTGACTAAAGATTTAAATATGAAGAACTCTGAATAGATAATTGAAAATATTAAATTTTATTTTGTTTTATTTTTTAATTTTTTTAATGTTTACTTATTTTGAGGGGAGAGGGGCAGAGAGAAAGAGAGAGAGAGAATCCCAAGCAGGCTCCACATCTAGCACAAAACCCAGTGCTGGGCTCTATCTCATGATCATGAGATCACAACTTGAGGCCAAAATCAAAAGTCAGACACTTAACTGACTGAGCCACCTAGGCACCCCAAGGAAGACATTTTTTGATAGCAGTGTTGGGAGCCTCTTAAAGGGCACCAAAGGGGATCTAGGCTCTTGTCTCTGTAAGGGAAGTTCAGGCCTCACCTCTCCTACCTACTCAGGAGAGATGGGTATGGCTCTCACCTCTCACCTCTCCTCTCACCTCTCACCTACTCACCTCACCTCTCACCTCTCACCTCACCTCTCACCTACTCAGGAGAGATGGGTATGGCTCTCAGAGGCAGTCTTGTCCCCAGAAAAACTATTCCAGGGGTGCCTGGGTGGCTCAGTCAGTTTAGCATCAGTCTCTTGATTTTGGCTCAGGTCATGATCTCACAGTTCATGGGATCGAGCCCCCCATTGGACTCTGTACTCATAGTAGGATTCTTGTTCTCCTTTTTCTCTGCCCTTCACCTGCTTGCACACACATATGCTCTCTCCCTCTCTCTCTCTCTCTCAAAATAAATAAACTTAAAAAAAAACCTATTGCAGTCATTTCTAGTTATGGTGCAGAAACAGTGCCATCAACCACCACAGGCAGACCACAGCCCCTACCTGGTTTACCCCACATAAGGAACTATATATATAATGAGGCAGCCCAATGGCTTGTTTAGAGTCTCTCCTGGAAAAAATGTGCAATAGGTCAGCATTTCATAGTTTTTATAAATAGTTCACAAATATCCCCTCATCGGGCCTTCACAACCCTGTGGCATGCCCCTAGATCTTGAACTTTCAAAGTCTACACTTGTTAGAAGTTATCCAGTCACCTGTCATAACCCTTCTGTGAAAACTAGCCAATAGCCTCCTGAAAGATAAGTCACTCAATTCCACCCAATGTTGGAAAACTGTGAGTGTCCTCAAAACTAATTGAAATGTCAATATTCTTGGAAAGAGAGTTTAATTATCTATACTTGAACAAAGAACAATTTTTTTTTAAAACCAAGGGCACCTGGATGGGTGTCAGTTGAGTGTCTGACTCTTGATTTCACCTCAGGTCATGATCGCAGTGTCATGAGATCTAGCCCTGCTTTGGACTCTGCACCCAGGATGGAGCCTGCTTAAGATTCTCTCTCTCTCTCCGTCTGCCTCTCTCTCTCTCTAAAATTAAAAAAAAAAAAAAATGCTTCTCAGCCTTTTGGCTAAGATCAAGTGTAAAAATTTTTTAAAATGTTTAATTAAAAAAACTCATAATGCATCAGAAGATATCTGTAAGACCTCAACAAACTTTGAGAAAGAGAAGAAATTAATACTTACTAAGCAAATATTATGTGCCTGGCACTGTACATGGAACTGTTCATGGGTGCTTAATAAGTACTTGTTAAATGAATGAATTTCTCACAATAATGTCATTTTCAGATGAGAGAGTCAGAGAGGTATATTAATTTGTCCAAAATTATACAACTAGCAGAGCTGAAGTTCAAGCTCAACCTTTTCTGGCACTTGTTCATTCAATATACCTTCCTGCATTTGAAGAGTTGGAATGGTAGAAAAGGCAAATAGAATGTTTCCCCGATTTTATTTTTAAGTAATCTCTACACCCAACATAGGGCTTGAACTCACAAACCTGAAATCAAGATTTCATGCTGTAGTGACTGAACCAGCCAGGCACCCCTAGAAAGTTTCCTCTTGAAGAGAATGTTTATAGCATGAAGTCAGAATCAATAGTTGTAAATGCAGTAGTTTCAAATTATCTTAAATATTTATTCATTTGATGGTGAAAAGCTTCTCAATATGCATATGGTAATATATAACATAAGTATTAGTGTTCTTAAAATGAATGAATGACTAAAAAAATGTAAGATTCTATTTATTGTGTTCTCTTCATAGTTTACTGTGAGGAGTGATCATTATGTTTTGATTATAAATATTGATTTCATTGATTAATTCTAAATTTCTAATAAGCAAATCAAAAGCATTGTGGAAATATAAACAGACTTTTACTTATCTTTGAGCATTCACGAATTTTATGAAGACAGGATATCATAAAACAAGCAAACAACCCTAACAATGCAAATATAAACAGAACAATAATAAGGGAATTTGCTGTTTATTCTTCCCATGGTTTTCAGCTAAACTAAATAGATGATAGACATCTAGTTGTTAAATCACCATATCTAGAAGGTCTACAAACGTGGGAATAAGTCTGAGTCCATTAGAGCATAACAGACTCTCATTTGTTCATAACATTTTAGAACTGGATCAGACCTAAAGGAGATCAGCTAAATTCCCTAAAGAAATTCTCACACCTATGCACCAAGAAATTATATTCAAGGGTGGCCACTGACCTAACTGCCCCTCTATAAAAACTATTATACTAAAGTTAAAATGAACGAACTAAATGTTTAAGTATCCACATAGGTAAATCTCAAGTGATAGTAGCAAAGACAGTGTTTACTATATGCAGGCATTATTTTATGTTTTAACTTATTTAATTCTCACAGAAGCCCTATGATGTTATTATATTACTATCCCTATTCTACATAGGGGGAAACTGAGGCTCAAAGAGGTTAAGCAACTTAACCAAGATCATGCAAATAGGATATAAGCCCAGGCTGTCTGCCCTGGAAGCTTAGTGCTTGATCACCAGGCTATATTACTTCTCAATTGTATGATACTACTGAAAAATCAAGATGCAGAAGGATCCATACAGTATGAAACCATTTATATAAATATTTTGAATCCTGTGTTTTTACAAAATCATATATGTAGAAGTATAAAAATATTAATGGGAGTGTTACCAACTCAGGATAGTGGTTACCTGTGGGGGGAGGAGGAGAAATTAATGAGGAGCTATATTTATAACATTCTATTGCTTTGTTTAAAAACTGAAGCAGGGCACCTGGCTGGCTCAGTAGAGCATGCTATTCTTGAGCTCAGGGTTGTGAACTTAAGCCCCACGTTGAGTGTGGAGCCTACTTAAAACGAACAAACAAACCTGAAGCAAATATGGAGAAAATACTAACATCTATGGTGAGCACATGAGTGAATATAATACAGTTTATGTGACTTGTCCAAGGTCACATACCGTAAGTCACAAAGATGATTTGGTTTTATTTTTTTTTAATGTTTATTTTTGAGAGAGAGAGAGCATGAGCAGGGGAGGGGCAGAGAGAGAGGGAGACACAGAATCTGAAGCAGGCTCCAGGCTCTGAGCTGTCAGCACAGAGCCTGAAGCGGGGCTTGAATCCACAAACTGCAAGATCATGACCTGAGCCTAAGTCGGATGCTTAACCGACTGAGCCACCCAGGCGCCTCATGTTGTTGTTGTTGTTGTTGTTGTTGTTTAATGTTAATTTATTTTTGAGAGAGAGAGAGAGAGACAGAGCATGAGCAAGGGAGTGGCAGAAAGACAGGGAGACACAGAATCCAAAGCAGTTTCCAGGCTCCAAGCTGTCAGCACAGAGCCCAACACGGGGCTCGAACTCACAAACTGCGAGATCATGACTTGAGCCAAAGTTGGACACTTTGACTGAGCCACCCACGTGCCCCAAAGATGATTTCTTTTTAAAGATCATCTAGTCTAATTCCCTCATTTAGGATTTGGTGTCAATCTGTTTTTTCAAGGGCCTACTGGGAGTTGGTGGCAGGAGCCAGGTCCCCAGTCTTGCAGGACACTTTTCACCCTCAACCCTACCCACATCCTTCCATTCTTATACAATCTGTTTTACCTCCTGAATTTTCCCTGAAGTTTCATGGTTTTTCCTGCCGGACAACTTGTGTTTTTCCTATTGGCAATTACTTTTAAGGAAAAATAATTTTTAATTGTTCACTTAACATTCCATTGCTCCATACTCAAAGAGGATTATATTTAGAGTTGTAAGCCCCAGTCAACACAGAGCCAAAGTTTTCTCTAGGAATTTTATATCTTTTCTCCTTTCTTTTGCTCTTTTTTATTCTTCTTTCCCACTTAGCTTCAGCTCCCATAAACCTCTATTCCCATCACCTAATATCCATCAAACAGAGGATGTTGCTCACTCCTCCCAACTCCATATTAATATTACTTATATATCTGAAGGGTTTACTTGGTGGGACATATAATGGATTAAAAGAAAACATTCACATATATGAAGTGCTTCATAGTTACAAAATATCTACATGATCACATTTAACCCTCTTTTTGGCCCAGGGTATTAGGCAGATGAGATAACAGGTTCAAACAATTTATGTTGACTTTCCCAGGATCACAGCGAGAAAGTAACAAAGTCTGAGCTCGAATCCAAGTCTCTTGATTCTTCACTTCTCTTTCCAATTGTCCCTGTTTCTCTTCAACATTCTCTTCAACAAATGGTGTTGGGAAAACTGGACAGCTACATGCGAAAGAATGAAACTGGACCACTTTCTTATAGCATACACAAAAATAAATTCAAAACAGATTAAAGACCTAAATGTGAGACAGGAATCGATCAAAATCCTAGAGGAGAATCCAAGTCTCTTGATTCTTCGCTTCTCTTTCCAATTGTCCCTGTTTCTACAAACCACCAAAAAGAAGTGGGCCCTTAAAAATAAGGATAAGTCAACACATGCCAGATTGAAAGTGAACAGATAGAGAAATTTTATCATACTAATGAATATGTAAAGAAAGCCAGGGCAGCAATACTTGTATTGGGCAAAATAAACTTTACAAAGTCTGTAACAAGAAACAAAGGAAGACATTACATAATCATAAAGGGACTAATCCAAAAAGAAGATCTAGTAACTGTAAATATTTATGCACCCAGCATGGGAGCATCCAAATACACAAAGCAGTTAATAACAAACATAAAGGAACTAATCAATAGTAATACAAGAATAGTAGGGGACTTTAACGCCGCATTTACATCAACGGATGTATCATCCAAACAGAAAATCAACAAGGAAACAGTGGCTTTGAATGACACATTGGACCAGATGGATCTAACAGATATATTCAGAACATTCCATCCTGAAACAGCAGAATACACATTCTTTTCAACTGCACATGAAACATTCTCCAGAATAGATCACTGATTAGGCCACAAATCAAGTCTCAACAAATTCAAAAATGTCAAAGTCATACCACACATCTTTTCTGGCCACTACACTATGAATCTAGAAATCAACCACAAGAAAAAATACAGAAAGAGCACAAATACAGGGAGGTTAAATAATATGCTACTAAACAATGAATGGATCAATCAAGAAATCAAAGAAGAAATAAAAAATATATGGAGACAAATAAAAATGAAAACACAATGGTCCAAAATCAGTGGGATACAGCAAAAGCTGTTCTAAGAGGGAAGTTTATAGAAATACAGGCTTACCTCAAGAAGCAAGAAAATTTTCAAATAAACAACCTAACTTTACATCTAAAAGAGCTAGAAAAGGAAGAACAAAACCCCAAACCAGTAGAAACAAATAAAGATTAGAGCATAAATAAACAAAATAGAAACTTAAAAAAGACAAAACAAAAAACAAAAACAAAACAAAACAATAGAATAGATAAATGAAACCAGGAGGTGGTTCTTTGAAAAGATCAACAAACTTGATAAATCTTTTTAACCAAACTCATTCAAAAAAGAGAGGGGGGGGGACTCAAACAAAATCAGAAATGAAAGAGGAGAGGGGCGCGTGGGTGGCTTAGTCAGTTAAGCATCCAACTCTTGATTTTGGCTCAGATCATGATCTCACAGTCATGGGATCAAGTCCCACATCAGGCTCTGCACTGAGAGTGGAGCCTGCTTGGGATTCTCTCCCTCTCCCACTCTCTCTGTTCCTCTCCCACTTGTGCTTTCTCTCTCTCTCAAAATAAATAAACATTAGAAATGAGAGAGAAAAAAATAACAACTGATACCACAGAAATGCAAAGGATTATAAGAGAATATTATGAAAAATCATATCCAAATAAATTGGACACTTAGAAGAAATAGATAAATTCCTACAAACACATAACCTCCCAAAATGGAATCAGGAAGAATAGAAAATTTGAACAGACCAATTACAAGCTATGAAATTGAATCAGTAATCAAAAAACTCCCAACAAACCAAAGTCCAGGACCAGATGGCTTCACAGGTGAATTCTACCAAACATTCAAATAGAGGTAATACCTATTCTTCTCAAACTATTTCAGAAAATACAAGAGGAAAGAAATCTTCCAAATTCATTCTATGAGGCCAGCATTACCCTGACCCCAAAACCAGATAAAGACACTACAGAAAAAGAGAACTACAGGCCAGTATCTCTGATGAACACAGATGCAAAAATCCTCAACAAAATATTAGAAAACCAAATCCAACAATACATTTAAAAACAATCATTCACCATGATCAAGTGGGGTTTATTCCAGGGATGCAAGCATGATTCAATATTTGAAAATCAATCAACGTGATACATCACATACAGTATAAAAACCATATGATCATTTCAATAGATGCAGAAAAAGCATCTGACAAAGCACAACATCCATTCATGATAAAACCCTCAACAAAGTAGGTTTAGAGGGAACATACGTCAACATAATAAAGGCCATATATGAAAAACCCCACAACTAACATCATTCTCAATGGTGAAAAACTGAGAGCTTTCCCCTTACAATCAGGAACAAGACAAGGATGTCCATTCTCACCACTTCTATTCAATATAGTACTTGAAGTACGAGCCACAGCAATCACATAAGAAAAATAAAAGACATCCAAATTGGTAAGGAAGAAGTAAAACTTTCACTATTTGCAGATGACATGATACTAAAATGGAAAACCCTAAAGACTACACCAAAAAACTACTAGAACTGATCAATGAATTCGATAAAGTTGTAGGCTACAAAATCAATGTATAAAAATCCATTGTTTCTCTATACACTAACAATGAAGTAGCTGAAAAAGAAATTAAGAAAACAATCCCATTTCTAATTGCATCAAAAAGAATAAAATATCTAGGAAAAAAATTAACCAAGGAAGTGAAAGGCTGTCCTCTGAAGACTATAAAACACTGATGAAAGAAATTGAAGACAGCATAAACAAATAGAAAATATTCCATGCTCATGGTTAGGAAAAACAAGTATTGTTAAAACATCTGTATTTCCCAAAGCAATCTACAGATTTAATGCAATCCCTGTCAAAACACCAACAGCATTTTTCACAGAACTAGAACAATCTTTAAATGTGAATGGAACCACAAGTGTCCTTGATTAGCCAAAGCAATCTTGAAAAAGACAAACAAAACTGGAGGTATCACAATTCCAGGTTTCAAGTTATACTAGCACAAAAATAGACATATAAATCAATGGAACAGAATAAAAAGCCCAGAAATAAACTCATGATTATATGGTCAATTAATCTTTGACAAAGGATGCAAGAATATGCAACAGGAAAAGGACATTCTCTTCAACAAATGGTGTTGGGAAAACTGGACAGCTACATGCAAAAGAATGAAACTGGACCACTTTCTTACAGCATACAAAAAAATACATTCAAAACAGATTAAAGACCTAAATGTGAGACAAGAATCAATCAAAATCCTAGGCAGTAACCTCTGTGACACAGGCAGTAGATCTTCTTACTATATATGTCTCCTGAGGTGAGAGAAACAAAAGGAAAAATAAACTATTGGGATTTCATCAAAATAAAAAGCTTCTGCACAGTGAAGGAACCAATCAACAAGACTAAAAGGCAACATATGGAATGGGAGAAGATATTTGCAAATGACATATCTGATAAAGGGTTAGTATCTAAAATATATAAAGAACTTATAAAACTCAACACCCAAAAAACAAATAATCCAGTTAAAAATTGGCAGAAGACATGAATAGACATTTTTCCAAAGAAGACATACAGATGCCTAACAAACACATGAAAAGATCCTCAACATCACTGATCATCTGGAAAATACAAATCAAAACTACAATGAGATATCATCTCACACCATTCAGAATGGCTAAAATCAACAACACAGGAAACAACAGGCATTGGAAGGATGAGGAGAAAAGGGAAACCTCTTACACTGTTGTTGGGAATGCAAACTGGTGCAGCCACTCTGGAAAACAGTATGGAGGTCCCTCAAAAGGTTAAAAATAGAATTACCCTACAATCCAGCAATTGCACTACTCAGTATTTACCCAAAGGATACAAAAATACTGATTTGAAGGGGTACATGCACCACAATGTTTATAGCAGCATTATTTACAATAGCCAAATTATGGAAAGAGCCCAAATGTCCATTGACTGACGAATGGATAAAGGAGGTATGGTATATATATATACAATATAATATTACTCAGCCATAAACAAGAGTGAAATCTTGCCATTTGCAACGACATGGATGGAACTAGAGAGTATTATGTTAAGCAAAATAAGTCAGAGAAAGACAAATACCATATTATTTCACTCATATATGGAATTTAAGAAACAAAATAAATGAACATCGTAGGGAAAAAAGAGAGGCAAACCAAGAAACAGAGTCTTAATTATAGAGAACAAACTGATGGTTATTGGAGGGGAGGTGGGTGGGGTGATGGGTTAAATAGGTGATGGCAGTTAAGGAGAGCACTTGTTGAGCACCACATGTTGTATGTAAGTGATGAATCATTAAATTCTACACCTGAAACTAATATTGCACTGTATGTTCACTAGCTGGAATTAAAGTAAAACTTGAGGGGGAAAAAAAGAATGAAACTGGGCCACTTTCTTACACCATACACAAAAATAAACTCAGAATTGGGGCGCCTGGGTGGCTCAGTTGGTTGAGCATCCAACTTCAGTTCATGATCTTGCAGTTGACAAGTTTGAGCCCCACGTCGGGCTCTGTGCTCACAGCCTGGAGCCTCCTTCAAATTCTATGTGTGTCTCTCTCTCTGCCCCTTCCCTGCTTATGCTCTGTCTCTCTCTGTCTCAAAAATAAAATAAACATTTAAAAAATTTTTAAAAATAAATATTAAAATGAAATGAAATAAAATAAAATAAAAATAAACAAACTCAGAATGGATTAAGAACCTGAATGTGAGACCTGAAACTATAAAAATCCTGGAGGAGAGGGGCGCCTGGGTGGCTCAGTCGGTTGAGCGTCCGACTTCGGCTCAGGTCATGATCTCGCGGTCTGTGAGTTCGAGCCCCGCGTCAGGCTCTGTGCTGACCGCTCAGAGCCTGGAGCCTGTTTCGGATTCTGTGTCTCCCTCTCTCTCTGACTCTCCCCCCCCCGTTCATGCTCTGTCTCTCTCTGTCTCAAAAATAAATAAACGTTAAAAAAAAACTAAAAAAAAAAAAATCCTGGAGGAGAGCACAGGCAATAATTTCTCTGGCATTGGCCATTGCAACACTTTTCTAGATACGTCTTCTGAGGCAAGGGAAACAAAAGCAAAAATAAACTATTGAGACTACCTCAAAATAAAAAGCTTCTATACAGCAAAGGAAACAACCAACAAAACTAAAAGAGAATTAGAGAAGATATTTGCAAATGACATATCTGATAAAGGTTTAGTATCCAAAATATATAAAGAACTTATACAACTCAACATCAAAAAGAAAAAAAAGTCCAATTAAAAAATAGGCAGAAAACATGAACACATTTCTCCAAAGAAGATATACAGGTGGCCAACAGACACACGAAAAGATGCTCATTATCAGGGAAATGCAAATCAAAACCACAATAAGATATCACCTTGTTCCTATCAAAATAGCTAAAATTGAAAACATAAGAAACAGCAGATGTTCGAGAGGATGTAGAGAAAAAGGAACCCTTGTGCACTGTTGGTGGGAATGCAAACTGGTGCAGCCACTGTAGAAACAGTATTGAGGTTCCTCAAAAAATTAAAAATGGAATTACCGTATAATCCAATAATTCCACTGCTGTTTACCCAAAGAATACAAAAGCACTAATTTGAAAAGATATTGTACCCTTATGTTTATTGCAGCATTATTTACAATAGCCAAATTATGGAAGCAACCCAAGTATGCATTGATACATGAATGGATAAAGAAGATGTGAGATATATATATAGGATAGAATATTACTCAGCCATTAAAAAAAGAATGAAATCTTGCCATTTGCAACAACATGGATGCAGCTAGAGAACATAATACTAAGTGAAATAAGTCAGAGAAAGACAAATGCCATATGAGTTCACTCATATGTAGAATTTAAGAAACAAAACAAAGAAAGAAAAAAAGAGACAAACCAAAAAACAGCCTCCTAACTATAGAGAACAAATTGGTGGTTACCAGAGGGAAGGTAGGTGGAAGGATGGGTAAAGCAGGTGAAGGGGACTGAGTACACTTATTTTGCTGAGCACTGAAGAATGTATGGAATTCTACACCTGAAACTAATATAACACTGTATGTTAACTATACTGGAATTTTAAAAATAGATATAGAGATACAAGAAATAATGATAAATCAATGTAGAGCTGTGCCACTTCCTATCACACTCTTCCACTGCTATCCCCACAAAAATAGATAATGCTTGCTGCAGGGCTGTATATTAAGGTGCTCCCTTCTACAAAGCTTTTAAGCTTCACATCACCTAGGGGGCCATAAATTGTGACCTTGTAATTCTAGTTTGTTCAAGTAAAACCCAAGTCAATAAGGAGAAGAAGAGAGCCACAGCCTAATAACCTACAAAACCCGCAGAGGGGCAGAGGCTTCAACTGATGAAAATGTACATAGAACTTTGAAAACTATGAGACCAATATTGAAAGTCTCCAAAGAAGTTTTACTAATAAGACAAGCTAAGCCTCAGGAATCTGCCTTTGCCCATCTAGGGTTTAACCTCTCCACCAAGTGCTCCTTAGCCCACCCAGAATTTCTGAAAGAAGTTGAATTAAACCCTTCTTTGGCAGGATTTGTTTTTCCAGGTTAACCCCTTAAGCCAAAGTTTCATTCCATCTCCTGGATCCATTCTGAAGTAAATTCTCATTAAATCTTTCCCATGAGTATTCTCAGTGCAACCACTTCCTTTTCAACTTCTCCTAACTTCAGTGTCAACACCAATTCCAATTCCAAGACTGGAGAAAAACATATGGAAATCGGACAACAAATATAGGGGTATTAGACATCCTTGTGGCCACCAGGATGAATATGAAGGCATGGTCTTTGCTTGGCTGAAAGCAAAAGGATGAGATGGGAAGCCAGCTGCCAAGAGTTCCCCAGGTCTTTTAAAAATCTCACTGCAACACATCTCGCTCTGCTGCCTAAGGACATAGAAGACACTCAGCTTCAGCTTCCCTTACGTTACAGAGGCTGATTAAAGGGCACTGTAAGTAGGAGGAAAACACTTTTCTTCTGCTGCCTGCAGAGATCCCATCTTTTCTGGGTCTAAGTTTCAAATGACCTGAGTTGCTAGAGATCCTCTCTGTAAAATAAATGCTACCCTTTACTTTTGCTTCTTTTGTAAAACCTAGCCTGCTCTCCTGGTCCGCTTACTGCTGCTTTTCACCTGATGAAACATTCCTTCTTCTCATTGTGCATCAGTGAGAATCTTCCTGCCCGCGAGATGGAGTGAAGTTTGGAATAATTTTTGTAATATGATTGGTGGTTTTCTTTTTTTTTAATTTTTTAATATTTATTTATTTTTGACAGAGAGAGAGAGACAGAGCATGAGTGGGGAACGGGCAGAGAGAGAGGGAGACACAGAATCCGAAGCAGGCTCCAGGCTCTGAGCTGTCAGCCACAGAGCCTGACGCGGGGCTCAAACTCACAGACTGTGAGATCATGACCTGAGCCGAAGTTGGATGCTCAACCGACTGAGCCACCCAGGCACCCCATGACTAGCAGTTTTCTTGTTCTTGTCTTTGAAATTAGAGACAAGCAAGCAATAAGCATCTTTTGCGGCAAGATCAGAAACAAAGTTCCTTTGGCCTCTGTTCCTTGGGGGGAAGCATATGAGGTTTAGTTGGCAACTTAAATGTGCTTTCAGAAAGAGTGAAGCTGCTGTTACTTTGGAAAGTTTGAAGAACTTCTTAGGTGAGGCGCCTGGGTGGCTCAGTTAGGGTTGGGTGCCCGACTTTGGTTCAGGTCATGATCTTGTAGTTTGTGGGTTCAAGCCCTGTATCGGACTCTGTGCTGACAGCACAGAGCCTACTTGGGATTCTCTATATTCCTCTCTCTCTGCTCCTCCCCTACTTGCGTGCTCTCTCTCTTTCTCAAAAATAAATAAACAAACATTAAAAAAATAAAGAACTTCTTAGTCATCCCTTATTTCCTAGTTTTCAGGAAAGCTAAATAAATTCGTTTCACTTTATGGGTCAAGGTAGTTAGGAGTTTAGCATAAAGAAAGAAATTTACATTCTGCTAACTAGTAACTTCTTACTTTTCTTTACTCTGCTTTTTCTATTTTCTAGCAGTAAAAAATTAATTAATTAATTAATTAATTAATTAATTAAAATTCCTTAGAAAGAAGTGCTCTAAAATCACACCTCTAACCCCAGAGTAAAGTTTTAGCACTTCTGTAAATGTCTTCAGAAAGTCACTTGTAGTATCAGATTTCTAATGATTCTCACAGAGCAGAATTTAGGATTTGGGATCAATCTGCCTGTGTAGAACTGGTTCATTTCATATTTAGTAGAGCCAAAACAGACAACCAAAATTCTGTTTATGGCAGAGCCTCCTTTTTCCTTTCTAAATATTTGAGATTTCAGTGTGGATGCCCATTTTGGCACATTTTATTGCCCACGAGAAAAGCTCAGGTTACTATTTTCAATTGCAGGTGTATTTTCTCCACTTTAGCAAATTGGACATTTGTTCTGTCATTTTCATTGGAGAGATGCTAGGAGAAGGAATGGCACGCTGGAGGAACTTTTGGTTGTCTTTGATTATTTGGGAGGACTTTGTGGGATCAGGAGATCTTGACCCACTCCAGAAATACTTGTACAGGCATCTGTTCAAAACCTTTTCTGCCTTCTCTCGGAACTAATTCATACATACTCTTAAGATTTGCTCAGCTGTATTTCCTTGGTTCTGCCTTGATCCTTTCCTGCAGAAAATTTCATTTGACATCAAAGCCTCTTCCCTTCCATCTACTGTAAAGTTGTTGAGAGCTGTAGCAAAACCATCAGCCTAGCTTCAGGCCATGCTTAGCGCAGAGTGTGACCCAAGTCAAAGGAATTTAGAAGATCAGAAGACAGCATGGTCTAGGGCAAAGAACTGGGAAAGAAGTGGTTTCTGGAGGACAAAATCAAAATCAGGGAAGTCCCTACTGAGGATTTGTTGAGTGATGAGCACTAAATCAGCCTGTAGGGAATGAGGTCAGGAGATCAAAGTAACCATTTTAGCAGTTCCTATAAGCATTGTGTTCCTTGTATACTGTGGGAACAACATCTGAGAAGCCTGGACTCTGACCCCTATTTCAGTAGAACATGGAGACATTTCATGCTGACAAGCAGCTGCCTGGATGATTTCTGTCCTTTGATTCTTGAGGAGGAACACAGCCTTAAGCTTTCTCTCAAATTCTAACTCAGGGCCTCTTAGGGAGATGCTGGACCTCCCACATGGTTCTTGATCTCAGAAGAATCCTGAAGCAGACTGTCCACCTAAGACCAAAACCACCCATTAGAATATTATTCAGTTTGGGGGAGTGTAGGTGGCTCAGTTGATTGAGCATCTGACTCTTGATTTTGGCTTGGGTCACAGTCCCATGGTCATGGAGTTGAGTCCCATGTCAGGCTCTGTACTGAGCATGGAACCTGCTTGGAATTCTCTCTGTCTCCCCCTCTGCCCCTCCCCCTGCTCGTGTGCACTCTCTCTCTCTCTCTCTCTCAAAATAAATAAATAAAAACATTAAAAAAAAGAATATTATTCAATTTGGTATCTGTTAGGCACAAACATTAAATTAGTCAATTCAGTCACAATATTCAAATTTGTCTGTATGTATAGAAACAGCCTAAGAAATCAAATTGTTTTGGTATTGTTAAAGAAAAAATTCTTAAATGGTAAGGAAGACTTTATTCAGGACTCTTTCAATAGGGATAGTGCAATAAGGGATGGAGCTCAGGCTCAACTCTGAATACAGCAAAGATAGTTGGAGATTCATAGCCAATGAGCAGAGTGAGGGTCAGTAGATGGAAAATTACTAAAAGGGGACATCAAAGATAGGAGGAATTCTTGCTAACCTGACCTAAAAGGACTAGGTGGCTAAATCAGTTAAGCCTCTCTGATTCTTGATATCTGTCTCAGGTAGCCATCTCACCATTGTGAGATTGAGCCACACTTTGGACTCTGTGCTGAGGAGGCAGCTTGGGATTCTCTCTCTCCCTCTCCCTCTGCCCCTCCTCTACTATGGATTCTTTCTCACTGCCCCTTCCCCACATGTGCTCTCTCTCTCTCTCTCTCTCTCAAAATAAATAAATAAACTTTTTTTTTAATTTTTTTTTCAACGTTTATTTATTTTTGGGACAGAGAGAGACAGAGCATGAACGGGGGAGGGGCAGAGAGAGAGGGAGACACAGAATCGGAAACAGGCTCCAGGCTCTGAGCCATCAGCCCAGAGCCTGACGCGGGGCTCGAACTCCCGGACCTCGAGATCGTGACCTGGCTGAAGTCGGACGCTTAACCGACTGTGCCACCCAGGCGCCCCTAAACTTTTTTTTTTTAAGTGGGGGATGAGGAACTCAATCAGATATCAAGGGTGAGGAGATTCTCACTAAATTGACAGGTTTCTTTTTTTTTTATGTGTATTTATTTTGAGAAAGAGAGCACATGTGCATGGGGGAGGAAAGAGAGAGAGAGAGGAAAGAGAGAATATCAAGCAGGCTCCGTGACATCAGTGCAAGCCCGATGCAAGGCTCTATCCCACCAATTGCGAGATCATGACCTGAGCTGAAATCAAGAGTCGGACATTCAACCGACTGAGCTACCCAGGTGCCCCTAAATTGACAGGATTCTTACTAAAACTGTGCTAGGCAGGCCAAAGACAGAATGAGGGCCAAAACTGAGGCCTAGTTGAGAAGTCTTAGAGGAGTCTCAAGTTTGGTCCTTGTCAATATCCACAAGCTTTCTTCTCTCCTTCTGCCTCATTTCCCATCCTGCTCCCTCAATGCTACCAGCTACATAAGAGAAGTCTCTATTTTCCTCAGCCGACCCTTCCCAGACTCCCTCATTATTGAAAAACAGAGCTTGCCAGACTCTCAGGACTCCAGGTTCAACATCTCAGCTAGTAGATGTGTTTCTGACTCATTCCAGTTCCTGATAGCTAGGGTCAGTTTACCCTGATGAAAGAGTCAAGGCCCTCCCCATTTTCGGAAACTTGCTTCCCAGATGTGTGGGGAACCATCTCTGACAGACTCACTGGCAGCATTTGTGGTCCCCACCCCTGTGCAGAGATTTGTCAATAGAGAAGGAAGAGCTAGTGATTAAGCAAACACATCACCCTTTCCTTAGCTGGAACATTTTTAATCAATCTGACAGTCAACAACTTCCACTAATGGGGAGGATACAGAACTGAAGGAGTTCTAAAACCAGGGTGTGAAAAGCAGAGTAGATACTGTTCTGTTTTGTTTTTTTTTTGTTTTGTTTTATTTTGTTTTTTATTTCTACCTTGGCAAGCTGGACTGAGCTAGGATGGCAGGTCACCAAACCAAGGAGTTTATAGTTTTCCTCCTTTCCACTTCAGGAAAAGGTACCAACCTTCTTGTGTGACTTGAGTCAGGCAGACTTAGGATTGACTTCTCTCTCTGCACTCACTACTTCTGTCCTTTGGGCTGCTCTGGGTTTCAGTTTCCTCAGCAAAGATATGTACTTTGTTAAGAGGAGTAAATACGCGAAACAGGCCTAGAACAGAGTCTGCCATAGAGCAGGTACTCAATAAATGGAAGCTATTATGATTTATGTCCCTGCCTCTGTCACTAATTAGCAGTTTGAGTTGTCTTACAGTGCAAAGAGCAGCCTGGTGGAAGAAGTTCTACCCTTGCCTCTTACTGATTCAAGTGTCTGCTTAGGAAACTTTCCTAGTCTGAGCTTCAATTTTCTTATCTATAGAACCAGGGTGGATGGACAAAATTAATGTTTCTCACACATGGCTGTGCATCACAGTTGCCTGGAAGCTTATTAAAATATGTCTCCCAGAGAGTGCCTGGGTGGCTCAGTCAGTTAAGTGTCCAACCTGGTTTTGGCTCAGGTCATGGTCTTCCGTTTTGTGAGTTCGAGGCCCGCATCAGGTTCTGTGCTGACAGTGCAGAGTCTGCTTGGGATTCTCTCACTCTCTCTCTCTCTCTCTCTCTCTCTCTGCCCCTCCCCTGCCTGCTCTCTCTGTCTCTAAATGAATAAATAAACTTAAAAAAAAATTTTTTTAAGTATGTCTCCCAGGCTCCATTCCTAGATTCAGATTCAGTGGGCCTAGGACAAGGTTTGGGTTTACTTCTTGCAAAAGCACCCAAGAGAATGGATAAACAAATGTGGTACATTTAAAATGAAATACTAATCAGCAATAAAAAAAAAAAAAAGAACAAACCACTATGTACGCAACAAAGTGGATAAAACCTCAAAAATGTTCAGCAAAAGAAATGTCGGACATTTCATTCAGATTTCATTTCAGTATGATTCAATTTTTATGAGTACAAAAACCAGAAAAAAAAATGATCTATGGTGGTTGGAGTCAGAATAGAGGTTACCTCTGAGGGGTAAAAATGGGTATTGACCAGAAGGAGGCACAAGAGAACTTTCAGGAGTGAAAGGAGGGTTTTATACCTTGAACTGAGTGGTGGTTACATAAGTGTATATAAAAGTTAAATTTTGTCAAGCTGGATACTTAAAGTTTGTGCTTTTTACTGTATGTAAATTGTATCTTTTTTTTTTTTCAACGTTTATTTATTTTTGGGACAGAGAGAGACAGAGGATGAACAGGGGAAGGGCAGAGAGAGAGGGAGACACAGAATCAGAAACAGGCTCCAGGCTCTGAGCCATCAGCCCAGAGCCTGACGCGGGGCTCGAACTCACGGACCACAAGATCGTGACCTGGCTGAAGTCGGACGCTTAACCGACTGCGCCACCCAGGCGCCCCTGTAAATTGTATCTTAACACAGTACTGTGAACAGGGTGGCAAAAAGCTCCCCTGATAATTCTAATGCATAGCCAGGCTTAAGTTCCTTGAACAAGAGCCTTAAAGTCTCTTCCAGTTCTATAGCCCTATGATTGTTATATCCTCATCATGGCCCCCTTGCCAGGCACTTTTATCTACAAAGTAAATTATCTCTTTTACCTCTTTTGGTCAAGTACAAAATCAAAGATATTAAGAAAAGCAAGGGTGCTATCCTAGCACTCAGATAAGGGATGCAGTTGAAACTCAAAATTTGTCTAAGCCCCAGTATGATAGAACAAAGGCCAAGGAAAAGACATGGAATCATAATCAAATCTGACTTTTAACCTTCCCTGCTGGCCTGAAGGGACCAGGGAAATCTGAAGATTTTCTGTTGTTGGTTTTCTTTTTCACCCATTCATTCATTCAGTTATTCACCAGATATTTATTGAGTGCCTGCTGTGTGTCAGGGATTGCTTAGCAGTGAGGGTAGCAAAATGAATATGACAACAGGGTCCCTGCCCTATGGGAGTTTAAATTATACAAAAGAAGGAAAGCCAATATGAAGATAAACATAGATAATTGCTCATTTGTAAGAGCTATGAAAGATATGGATGTTGGGATAGACAGAAACTGGGGAAAGGACACTTTTGGATAAAATAGTCAAATAAAGAGGTGATATTTGTAAAAAGGTCCAAAGGTTTCCAGTGATCTAGCTATGTGAAAATTTGAGGGAATCAAGTTCAAGGCCAGGGAATGAACATTTAGGGCTAAGGGAATGACAGTAAAGGCCCTGGGATAGAAATAGTTTAGCATATTCTAGGAACAGAAAGGAGTACAATATGTCTAGAATATAGTGATTGAGCAGGAGAGTCTATTAGATGAGTCCAGAGAGAATAACAGGACTTTGCAGGAAATATTTATTTTACTTCAAAAACAACAGGAAGCTCTTAGAGGTTTTAAGCAAAGAGTGATGCATGATTTGAATCATGCCCTCCATCCCCCATCACTCTGGCTCCTATTGGGGGAATGGATGGAATAGGACAAGAAAGGAGACAGGATATCAGTTAAGAGACATTCACAGTTGTCCAAGCAACAATGTTTGTGGGTTGGCTTAGCGTAGTTTTGGTTAGCAGTTCAGCAGGGATGCTGAACCTCTGGGACTGGGTTAACCAAAGACAGAGCAAGAACTAAGAGGTTGGTGAATTCCTCATGCTCAGTTGGCCTTGTCATTCTAATATTTTCCCCAAGTGTCATGGATGACATTGATTAAAGGATCCCTTGGCATGTTGGGTTCAGTCCCTCAAGTGCCTTTCTTCAGGCCCATTCATAAGGAGGCAGTCTTGAGAAGTGAGCCAAATTTATGACCAAGACGTCTCCAGGCCCTTTCCATCAGTCCCTTCTTCCCTTTTGGTGTCCCATCCCTACCCGCAGCAAAATCTGCTCTCCTGACACCATGTCCCAAAGTTCTCTGGACCCTTCTTTCTTTGATTCTCCTTCTCTTCCCCTTCTCAGAAGTTTGCCTAATCCAGTAACACTAACTTCCCATGGCATTCAAAAAATATTTGTTGCTTGATTGGCTGGCTATCCTGGAACAAAACTAGGTAGATAAAACATATTGACACCCTCATTTTACCCCAGAAATTATCATCACTGATAAGCCCTAGTGAACATTAAGGAATTAGCCAATAGCCCTAATGGAGCCTCCTAAGCTCAGCACAGCCAGGGCACCTGTCGTGGATATATATCACCTGCTGCTCAGATGGGTCAAAGATGTGTAGGGTGGTAGGATCCCTATGCAGCCAATGAACATCTGGTGTAGGGAATATAGGTAACTATGAATGAGTGATATTTTTTCTCTGGCTCTGACCTTCAGTGTTTGGTATAGCTAATTTGGCTGAGAAACAAAAACACCACAAAAATGGTGTGTTCCTCTCCCAGGTTTTGTTATATCAGAAACAGTGGCTGATGAACCAGAAGGGTAGAAGGCTTCAAAACTGTCACAGGGCAGAGAAGGGTAAAAGGATGATACACTATGAGAAAGCCCTATATTTTGGTGACAGAGCAGTAGGTGCTGAGAGCAAAGAGGGAAGAGGGTCCTGCAAACTCCACAGCCTCACTGTCACAAATCAAATATAACTCTCCATCCATCATCTTTAAATTCTTTGATGCTATGTCAAGTAGCATTCAATATTTTATTTCTATCATCCTTTATTTTTTATTACAATGTAATAACATTCTTGAAAAGGAAATTCAAATACAGAAGTACATGAAGAAGTGCATTTCTCTACCTCACTCCCCATCCTTAACTCCACTCCTAAGAAGTAATCATTATTAAAATTTTAATGTGTCTCCTCCCACGCTTTTTTCTTTGCATATGTAAGCATATTTACTTTTGAGGGAGTTTTGATATTTGTTCACAAATGGGACCATGGTGTTTATATTCTTTAGTTTGCTTCATTATTATATTTCTTTATTTTATACCAGCACTAGTCTGGAATGATATGCCCCTTCCCACAAGTACATTTCCCCAATTATAGAACTCAATTATTGCATGAACAGAAAAAAATAAAAAAGACAGTGTCCTCTGCTCTCATGTACCTGTGATTCTGGATAAGCCCCACTCAGGTTGCAAAGAAGGGGTTGTGAGCTCTTTAGGTGCCTAAAACCCCCTTATGGATCCAGAGAAAGCTATGGACCTTCTCTCCCAGAAAAATGCACATATGGGCAAAGTTTTGCAGACAATTTCAAAGTTAAGATTCCCTCCTGCTTTAATTTCCCTTTCTTCCCAAGTATGTGTTTCATTCCAAAAGACTGATCAGCAGAGAGTCTCCCTCCAACACTCCTAGCCTATATGAGATGCCCATCCATGTAAAGCCCTACAAAACACTACTTTTTTCCTCCACAGGGATGAGCTTAACCCAGACTCCCGTACCCTTTGCCAGTGGTGCTTGGCAGGACTGGTAGAAGCCACTATTACAACAAACAGAGCCCAGTCACCTTCCCTGCAATGCCAACTTGCTGGCTTCCTAGATACCCTGGCTCCCCTCACTGATGCCATGAGCAAAACCCAGGGCAGGCTGTCAAGGCTGCACCTCATTAACATCTAGTATGGCCAGCAACTAATATTGGTCACTCTTTTCAAGAAGAC
Organism: Prionailurus viverrinus; assembly: GCF_022837055.1. Taxonomy (NCBI): domain Eukaryota; kingdom Metazoa; phylum Chordata; class Mammalia; order Carnivora; family Felidae; genus Prionailurus; species Prionailurus viverrinus. The sequence continues at coordinate 24,907,869 of NC_062563.1, read as the reverse complement.
TCTGCTGCCTTTACCTCTTCCTCAGTTCTTATCTCTCACTATATCTCTGTCCCAATAGGTCGTTAGCCCCTCCTCATTATTGGGAAATTATAATCCTTTCCTTTGCTTTGGGGACTAAGGCCTTGACCCTAGAGGATTAAGATATCAGACTATACCCAGTACCATAGCTAAGGGGATTTCTACAGAGCACACTGAGTATGCACTCTATACTGATATACTGTCTACTCATTTTGCCATACTCAGAGATGATCTGGATACTATTACCTCCCATATTCCCTCAGTCAGAGCCCTTATAGTGTGCATGCTGAACACACATACATACACACATGCACACACACACATCAAGACTCCTGAGGTACACAGCCAATTGCATTTAGCCATGACTTTCTGTGGCCTCTTTTCCAGAGTTTAATCAGATTCAGTCACATTAATGCATTTACAAATCCCTTGACTCTTAAGGATACACAAGTGACCTTTGCAAAATCTTTATTCAACTGTTTAACCTGCCCCAACACCCAGGAAGCAAGAATCAGAAATCACTGATTTGTAGAATTTTAGAATAGAAAGGTCTTAAGATTCTTTCATTCATTAAACAAATCTTTATTAAGTTTCTACTCTGTGCCTCATAACATATATTAAGTCATGTAGTCCTATCCTCTCTTTAAAAAAAAAAAATTAAGTTTATTTCTTTATTTTGAGAGAGACAGACACAGCACAAATAGGGGAGGGGCAGAGAGAGAGGGAGAGAGGCTCTGTACCACCAGCACAATGCCTGACATGGGCTCAAACCCACGAAACCACGATATCATGACCTGAGCCAAAAACAAGAGTCAGTCGCTCAACTGACTGAGCCACCCAGGTGCCCCCCTATCCTCTCTTTTTACAGATGAGAAAGCAGAGGCCCAGATGGGCCCAGGGTCACACAGCCACTTATATAGCAGGTACATCCAGCTGACCTGACTCCCCTTTCTGGATTCTTTATATCCACCATGCTGAATAAAAACTCATCTTAAGTCATAAGCAGTAATTTAAAGCAGATGACAAGTTTAAGAGAAGGTATTGTCATCAGTGATACCACAGATCAAAGAACAGCCTTCACCACTACAGAGTGGAAGGACAAATTACTCTTGAGAACACAATTGCATAGGTGGTCATTGCTGTCAGCATTATTATCCTGTATTAATAGCAGGGAGTGGGTGTCCCATGTTGAGTAGTAACAGCAATGAGGGTTTGTAATCCTATAGTCCTTTACCTGAAATTGTAAAATTCCCAAACTCTGAAAACTATCAGTTTTCTTTTTTCTTTGGCAGAAAAATCTGACCCTACCTGAAGTATCTTGGCAACAAAACCTATCCTCAATTGACGCAAATTAATTCATAGTCTTTGTTTATCCTGTTTATTATGAATATCCCCACCTTTTTGGCTGCAGAAGTATCAGTATTTATTATGGGTGTACCCAGGCCCATTGTATGTGGTTTAATATAGTATATAGATGATATTTGTTTTCTAAAATCCATAAAATTCTTAAAAAAAATTCTGACCCTGAGGATCATGATACAACTAGGCATTATGGACCCATATTACATTTAGAATATACATATTGCTCCCCAGGATTAGTGCGAGGAACACTCATTTTTAGCCCTCTCCCAACACACAAATAAGATTAATTCCACTGAGATTTCACCCTTTCCAGACTCCATTTAGCTTAGTTTTAATTTAGTTCCACTAAATTATTTAGGTTCTAAGAAATTGTATTTCATTAATTGCAGTTTATTAAGCTGAGAGCTGGGAGGAGTAGGGTAGAAATTGCCAGGCGGCTGTAAGGAAGCCCAGGAGTGGGCAGGACCAGTATGAACAGATTGTTTTATTCTCCTCTCACCCACCATGGTTTATGGCAGGGCAGAGAGAACTTTGGGAAAGCAGCCTCAGTTTTTTCCCAGACCAGAGGGAACAATGCACAGAGCATGTAAGGCATGGAGATCCCACACTCAGAGAAGATGAAGATGCTTCTGAAGTTCTCAACCCTGATTAAGCCAAATGAAGGCATTCATGGGAAGGAATCCACTCTGGGCTCCATCTGCTTCATCAAAATCCAGCTAGCAATAAGTCAGTAAATCCAGTCAGCCTATGTCAACAGGTCCATCCTTCTCACACAAACCACACCTGTACTCATTCCCTCTGGGCATGGGAATACAGCACATGTGACAACATATACACTTGTCTGAAGATGCCATCTATCCCTGCATCTTTCTCAGAGAGTCTTATGAGCCTCATTCTCTGCACCATAGTAAAATCTCTGCCACTGCAAGGTACTATTGGGGCCTTTCAACAACTCTGCCCAGGCCTAGGTTCTCCTGGGACCACTAACTATAAAACCCAGCACCCCACCCTCAGAATGGCAGAGACCAACTGCAATGCATTCCTTTTCTCTTTGCTTCTATATCCCTCCTTTCCTTGTCTCGCTTCCTCTCCCCATCTCTCCTTTTCTCTCTTGTTCCTTCATCAGTTCCCCTTTCCTGTCCTAAGCCTTTCTGGTCCTCTGGCTCCACTGGGACACTTACAAATGGGGTCAGAGCACCAGCCCAAAGAGATACATGGAAAGCAAAAGGGCACATCCTCTTGCCAGAACCCCTGACCCACCAGCCTGACTGCCTTCTCTGTTCCACTCAGGCCTTCAAGGATGAATATCCTCCGCCTACTCCTGGCCACCCTGCTGGTCTCCCTGTGCCTCCTCACTGCCTACAGTCACCTGGCACCTGAGGAAAAACCCAGAGATGACAGGAACCTGAGGAGCAACTCCTCCATGAACATGTTGGATCTCCCTTCTGTCTCTATTGTAGGTAAGTAGCCCAGCTTGACCCCTGGTCTCTGGACTCCGGTCCATGAGAAGGGGCTGCAAGATGTCAAACGTGCTCCCCGGGCTGATACCAGGATTCACTGACATAGGTCAGAGCTCTTTCGTGTAATCCTAGAGGAACAAAGTATTCCTTGGCTCACATGGTTTGGAAAAGCTCTGCATACCACCAGTCTAATATGCAGCTTCGCACGTTAGATGCTCCGAGAGACCCTGAAGTCAAGACACTTCATGAATTTGGTTTAACTTGGCATTTCTGAAACTAACTGAATCAAAGAACTATCAACGGTAAAAATTTTAGAAAATGCTGCAGAATATAACCAAGTGTAGTATGAACTAGTCCTTTCAGTGTTGAGATGGAGAATGACTGCTCAGGGGAAAATACCAGGGGCATTAGGGCCTGACATTGAACATCTTCTAGTTCAATTTCATCTGATAAAAATAATAATAACAGATATACTCCTTGTATGCTAGGCACTGGGAAGTGAGTACTATTTTAATTCCTGTTTCACAGTTGAGGAAATTGAGGCTTAGCAAAGTTAAGTGACTAACATGAGATCACACAGTTCTCAACTAGCAGAGCCAGAATTCAAACCCAGGTGTTTAATTCCAGAACCCAAGTTCAAAACTAATATCCCTCACTGCCTTGCCTCTCACTAGGAAAAGAGAATATTCTAGCCGTATCAGGGAAGGAGCAGGGAAGGGGATGGGGTACATCACTGATCAATCACCTTTGATGTGCCAAACTTCTCACTTTATAAAGATACTTTGTTTATCCTCAAGACAACCCTGTAAGGTAGATTCTAGAGTACCCTATTTGCAGGTGAGAAAATTGGGTCTTAAGGAGGTTAAGTAGTTTGCATAAGGAAATAGCTGGGGGGTTTTTGGTTTTGTGGGGTTTTTTTGTTTTGTTTCGTTTTGTTTTGTTTTGGTTTGGTTTGGTTTTGGTTTTTTTTTGAGAGAGATAGAGCGCACGCGCACAAGCTGCAGAGGGGCAAAGAGAAAGGGAGAGAGAGAATCCCAAGCAGTACTGTCAGCATGGAGCCCAACATGAGGCTGGAACCCACGAACTGTGGGATCATGACCTGAGCCAAAATTAAGGGTCAGACGCTTAACCAGCTGAGCCACCCAGGCATCCCAGGAAACACAGGTCCATCCATGTACATGACACTGAGAGTCCATTTTTCAGGGCCTTCTTGGATTTCCTCTTTGCCTTCCCTCAGAGGACATTGGCTCCAGGTCAGCAGCCAAGCTAACAACAATCTGCTGGCCTAAGTCCCAAGTTGTGATTCATGCAGCCAACCCCTCTTCTCCCACACCCTGAGATTTCCTGGAGCCCCCTCCACTCCTCCCACTTTACTGTAGCTCATGGCCTCCAGAAACATCTGGCTTTGCTCCTTCTGTCTCTCTTTGAAGCACTGAACAAGAAATCCAAAAAGATCAGCAGAAAAGAGGCGGAAAAGAAGAGATCTTCCAAGGTAGGACTGGGAGTTTTCATTGTGGGGGTGGGACCAGACTTAAAAGGGAATTCTAGCTAGGAACTAAATGAAAGACTTTCCAGACTTTCATGAACAAAAGAAGCTGAAAGCTATCTAAAGGCTTCCTGCCCTCAAGCCCTGAACCAGACCCCCACAGAAGCCCAGAGAGCTAAGGTTCACTGAGCAAAATAGCTTACCTGCTAAAAAGCATCTTCTTATAGTAGCTAGCCCCCTGACTGAAATGTCACCATCATTCATTCTTTTGACTGAATGCAATGTTTCCTAGACCTCTGTTATTTCAGAACTATTTCCCACAATTTTATTTTAAAGATTTATTTTTAAATAATCTCTACATTCAACATGGGGCTTGAATTTATAATCCTGAGATCAAGAGATGCATGCTCTACCAACTGAGCCAGCCGGGAACCCCCCACAATTTTTGCCATAAGTGAGTTTCACCTATTTGTTTAAAATTAAAACTTAAAAAAAAATCTATCTATCTATCTATCTATTATATATATATATATATATATATATATATATATATATAATAGATATATATAAAACTATGACAGAAAATTAATATCACTTGCCATAAAAATAAGTTTAATGAAACCAAAAGATTTTTAGTGGAATTTAGCTGGATGGGGTCACCTGCCAAATGTTCTAAATCTGAGGCTTATTGTTAAGAGTCAGATTAGAAAGTGTGGGGAAAGCATTAATGATATATTGGCACCAAACTGAGCCTTTAAAATTGAAAGAGATTGAAAAAGGAATCCTTTCTCATTATGTGATTTAATGTCATTTAATACTCATGTACTACCTAAAATCATACTACCATGGTACAGGTTCCCACCCTTTGGGAAATACTGGATTAAGGCATTGTTGAAATGCACAAATTATTCCAGTCTTAGACCTGGCACTGTGTGACCTTGAGAAAGTCCCTGTTCCTCTCTAGACGTTTTGTTGAGTGACAAGCAGATCAGATGATTGACATATAAGAATACATGGTTCACAGATATTTTTGCATGCTAGGTTCAGGGAATACAGAAGTGAACAAGAGGCATATATCCCTGCTAGTTTACATTCTTGTGGGGAAACGAGACAAACAGCAAGTAAACCAATAAATAGGTAAAATAAATTCAGATAATGATAAACACTGTAAAGGAATTAAAGCACGGCAATGAGAGTGAAGGGAAGAGTGGTCTCAGAAGCCCTCCCTAAGGAAGCAGCACTTAAATACTGAAAACTTCAGTAACCTCAAGCAGCAATGCCTAATAGAAATAAACTGTAGGCCACGTATGTGAATTTAAGTTTCCTAGTAGCTACACTGAAAAAAAGGAAAAAGAAGCACGTGTCATTAAGTTTAACATTTTATTTAACCCAGTGTATCCAAAATATTATCATTTTAATATGTGACCAATATAAAAAGTTAGATATTTTACATTATTTTTCTATGTGTGCTAAGTCTGAAACCTGGTGGTGTATCTTTACGCTTACAGTACATCTCAATTCCGATGGTAACTTTTAATAAAGTCAGCTGTAGTCCTAACAAGAACAATTTTTTAAAGAAAAAAATTTTACGCTGCTTCTATTTTTAAATGTAAATTAATATTAAAATTAAATAAAATTTGAAACTCCTGTTCTTCAGTTGCACTAGATACATTTCAAGTACCTGTACTGAAGAGCACAACAAAGAATGGTTTCAGGAAAGTGGGTAGCCAGTTCAAAAGCCCTGCAGCAGGAACTCTGCGCTTGAGAGCAAGGAGGGAAGGAGGGAAGGCGAATGGAACAGTGTGGTAAAAACAGCTCGGAGAGGTGGGTGGGGCCACACCAGAGGGCCTCGAGGGCCTAAGTGACGTTTATGGTTTATTCTAAGTTCAAAGAAAACCTACTGAGGGCTTTAAGCCAGAGTGGATGCCATCACAGGTCTTCGGAGAGGTCCGTTTGGTGCAATGGAGGATGGACTGTAAGTGGGCCAGAGCAGCAGACTAAGGATAGTGGCCTGGCTCAGGGTAGCGAGGTGGTGAAGTGAGTGGATCCGGATTTAATGGGAAGGCAGAACGGACAGAGATTGGGGATACACTGGAAGGAGGAACACCCAGAACTGAGTGGGACCCCCCAGGAAGAAAAGTGGGCCAGGCGCAGCCAGGTAAGTAAGTGTTACTGGGTTTGGAGGCAGGGGATAGGTGACTGGGGGAGGCAGGGATCCGCTAGGGTCCCCCGTGGGCATGCTGTCGAATGGATGGTGGGCTGTGGGTACATAAGTGTGGTCTGGGGCCTCCACTGCCCAGAGTTCCCAAGGCTGAGGTGAAGAGGGGTGGGGCGGACGTGGCCGGATTGAGGAGCCCCCGCTTTTCCCCACAGAAAAAGGCTTCGATGAAGAACGTTGCTCGGCCTCGGCGGCCCCGGCCTCCGCCGCCCGCCCCCTGCGTGGCCACTCGAGGCAGCTGCAAGCCGCCGGCGCCCGCCTGCTGCGACCCGTGCGCCTCCTGCCAGTGCCGCTTCTTCCGCAGCTCCTGCTCCTGCCGAGTGCTCAACCCCACATGCTGAGCTCACCCGCCTCCAGGCCAGCGGGGAGGGGCAGAGCGCCAGCTGGGAGGGGTAGGGCGCCAGCGGGGAAGGGTAGGGTGGGGCTCTCGGGGGTGGGGGTGGGGGCCCTTCCTGGGGTGGGTGATTTCTAACAGGTGTGGCTTCCTTGCATTTGGCGCGGGCGTAGCTACTTACGTTGCGAAGGAGCTTTCAGGAGGCGGGGCTTCAAGGAGACTTGGCTTGGGCGGGGCTAAAATCCAAATATATGTAGGTTGCTCAAAGGTGTGTGGCTGTTTCTTTAAAGGACCCCAGAGATTCTTTTCCGTTCCTTGAGTCCCCTTCACTGCAGAAGACCTGGACTGCGCAGGCTGTATCTCCTGAGGGGCCTGAGAAACCGGATTTCCCAGGCCCTAGGGCAAGCGCATGTCCGTTGGAGACAAGTGCTGCCCCCTACCTTTAAGCCTGGGAACACACGAAGCTGCCTGTCCGGAGCTGGCTGTGAAGGTGCACACGCCAGTTGTGTCTTTCCACAATGTCAGCTTTATTCAGTCATAAAGCAAGGTTAACATAATTATAAAGCAGGTTCAGGATTCCAAATTCAATGACATTTCACCACGTGTTTTACTCGACTTTTTACATGTCAGACAAAGCACAAGACAGGTCACATAACAAGCAATGTAGAACGCGGGGAGGAAGCTAAGGAACCAATTTTTGACCAAGCAGTTGGGATAAGGCCTCAGTCAGGTCTGGGTCAGCTCTCCTGGGTCAGCTCTTGCACTTATTGCTTATTATGTTCAAGCAGTGAAGAAGCATCTGTGTTCTTTCCAGAGATCAGTCAGGCAAGCCTTCAGCTGCCTTTTTGAAGTGTTCAGACATAGAGACGTCAGTGTCTGAGAAGTCTGACAGTTTGCTGCCAAAATCCTTTTTAAACGGGATTTAATCAGTCTTGGGCCTTTGCTGACCTCCTCTGTTTCTGTTGGTTGTAACTCCTGAATGTGTCAAAAGCTGGTGCTGGTCTCCAAGATATCTGGTTGTACCTGCAATGCCCTTAGCTGCTTGCATCATTGCTTGACAGTCACCTGTTTGACACAGGCCCCTGCTTAACATGAGCAACACCATCTTGCTTTCTACATTCCACCCCGTGATTTCTCATGACAAATCTGTAAGGGTCATGCAGGAATCAAGTCTTAAACCAAGTCAGCAGTACTAGTTTGCTAATGTGGAAGAGGGCAAATCCAAATCATTCAATCATGTTTTCAATCAGAATCAAACAAAATCAAATAAATCTGAAACCGTATGAAATGTCAACTGATATCATAAAACAAAGATCACATCAAATCTAAGCAAGTTACATACATTAAACTGAGTCAAATAAAGCAAAATTAAGTAAGGATTAAATTTTAAAACTCCAACTTAAAGTCACATCTAATAAGAATTAAATCAAGTCAAAAAGAGAGGAGAAAAACTAAATCTAAATGTAATGAAGGTAAGTTAACAAATCAACAATGCAGTCAAATAAATGAAATAAGAATCATGTTGCCAACTATGGGCAGATAAAAGTAAAAAATATACATGGACTCTTCAACATAGGCTCTTGGCATGTCTAGAAAAGAATGGTGAAGGTATGGTTAATCATAGTCTTTTTGTGATTTTTCCTTCTTAAGCCTGAGGGTGCATAACACTTTAATAGCATGTTTAATAAGATATATAAGAAAAATAATAGCTAAAAGCAAAAGATTTCCTTAATGGATTTCCAAACATGTATAGAGAGATAATCCCTTTAAGTATTTTAAAGGGTTATAGTCAGGCCATGAGCCAAAACAAATCACATTTGAAGGGTTTTGTTAACAACTCTGGAAAGGACCATTTATTATATGTGTTTTGAATATTTTTGTTCAATGCAGCTAAGTTGGGGTTAATGACTCCTGCGGCCACCTGAGTGGGCTGTGCAGCAAGATTAAAGTGGGTTAGCTTGTTGGTCGAAGTTTTATGGGCTACTTTGAGCCTTTCTAATTTTTCATCTAGAAATTTATCAATTTTGTTAATTTTTACCCAAGGTATTTCTGTTATTTTAGTAGGATAAGATGTTGAAAAAATTTTATGTGAATATTGTGAGACAAAGGTACCCATTTTGGTAGTGCTACTAAATGTTACATTAATAGCATACAATATTTTAACACACTCATTGTCTATGGTGATGATAGATAGTATCATTCATTCTATATGATTAAAGAATGTGACCTCTGAGAAGCTATTAGCACAAATTATCCAATGAAAGTGTCCCATGTCCAAAAGTAAATTTTCTTTTTTTTTCTGTTTTTCATGTTTTTATTTATTTTTGAAGGAGAGAGAGAGAGCATGAGTTGGGGAGGAGCAGAGAGAGAGAGAAGGAGACCCAGAATTCGAAGCAGTCTCCAGGCTCTAAGCTGTCAGCACAGAGCCCAATGCAGGGCTCAAACTTACAAACTGTGAGATCACGACCTGAGCCGAAGTCGGACACTTAACCGACTGACCCACCCAGGTGCCCCTAAAAGTAAATTTTCAATGGCTGTTCTTGTTAAAGGAAAAAGATTAGCATTGATTTCCAGTTCATGCCATGTATAATACATGCTATTAGACCACTGAAATACTATCTCTTTGGGTAGTAAATATCCATCAATCTATAAGGATGTTTGCGGTGCCAGAAGTGCTATGTTGTAATGTATTTTTGGTGGTATAGAATACGTGTCATGTGCTAATAAGCTTTGACCCCCTAATCATCTTAATAATGAAAATTTACCTTGTCCTATATTGTCACAACCTGATGGTCTGGAGGTGTCTAATTGTAAGAAAGGCTCCACCCAGTCAGAAAAATACAATAATGTTTTTAATATCATTCCATGCTCTGTACAGTAGGTTATTGATTATGCAACAATTATTTTTTAATTGTTCTCTTATGTAGAAATTTCTAAGATTAAGTAACTTTCGTTGGAGGGGCTGAACTTTATGGTCAATGTTAATAGTTAAATTCCAGTTGGTAGGCATGATAATCATGCATAGTTGAGACAATCATGCATAGTTGAGACAATGGAATATAATTCTCTGAATGCTGAGGAGATCTTGGAACCTAAGTTTCCTACTGAATTAAGTATTTGTTTTGGGAGAGAGAGAGAGAGAGAGAGTGCACACATGAGTGGGGGGAGAGGCAGAAAGAGAGGAGAGAGAGAATCCCAAGCAGGCTCTGTGCTGTCAGCGAAGAGCCCAATGCAAGGCTGGATCTCACGAACCATGAGATCATGACCTCAGCTGATATTAAGAGCCAGATGCTTAACCAACTGAGCCACCCAGGCACCCCTGGATTGTAGGCTTTCTAAGTCTAATCCTATCAATGGGTGGTCGGTCAGGCCATTCATGGATAGTTGTTCCCAGTTCTGTGGCATAAATTTTACATTCAGGTTGTATATCAAACAAATTGAATTGTTCCTTTTGGAAGGTTATTTCAATTCTCTGTGGCATAGGTTTGTATACAATTCTCATAGGGTCAAGTAATTAGGTTCAAACACACTTGGCTTGAGTTTTGGTGTTGGGTTGGTAACGCCATGTGTCCATTGTGGCTTCCAGTGGAAAGTTCTCATACAGTGTGTAATATTCCAACATCCTCTCTCAGTAATACATGGGCCTGGACTATTGGGTAATATACCACATTTGTCAAAGGTGACTCCTTTAGCTATGTAAACTGGTATAGATGACTCAGTTCTGGTTATATTCTCATAGATAGAGTGCCTTGCTGACCATGTATGTACCACACCTCATGCATCTGATGGTTGGATCAATAAAAAGGAATATTGTTGCATGCCTGGATCAAAATGTGTTGCTAAATTTGCATTAAAATCAATTCCCAATGTTCCCCACCATGCTGGTGATTTTCCTTGTGTAATTCAGGTTTTATTAATCAAAGGATAGTAAAAATGTATTGAATCTAATTGTTATAATGGACATACTGGTATAATCACTTCCTTTGTTGTGTTGTATAGGTTGACTTCAGATTTTGGTATTAGGGTAGCATTATATGTGCCAGCCATATTAAGTAATTTGTAAAAAGATGTGCAGGATGATGTGTAGAAAGATAGGTAGAAATGGGGTTGGAGCAATTGAGTTGTGTCCTATACCATGTAGGCGTGAAAGGACCCAAGGTAATTGGACTTATAGCTGCAGTGCCCTTAGCTGCTTGCATCATTGCTTAAAACAGGCCCCCCTGCCTGACCTGAGTGACTCCATCTTACTCTCTACACTGCCTCCAAAACTGGGGAATGCAGACCAGCTAGGCAGAAAGTAAACATTAAGGAATCACCAGTCTTTTACACTTTCCCCCTTTTAAGGAGCTCCCTTGACCCCTGAAAAAATAAGGAAGGCTAAAACTCCATACACAGTCTCACTAGGCTTTCTGTCCTGGGGTCTCTGCAGATGAAAACTGGGGTGACTGGTTGTGACATGGGTCCTTTAGGCCAGAAGTCTCTGGCCTGAGGATCCTAGAGCTTTAGGAGGCTCCTGAACAAAGGTACCCCTTGTGCCCACTCCTCCCTTTCTCCTAGGGGTTGCCAGAGGTTCTGAGGCTTGGGAGAAGTTTCTCCCAATCCTAGGTGAAATGAACACTGACCATCTGTCCCAGGTATTTTTAGCTCTGAAGGCCTAGAATAGGCCCAAGTAAGAAGCAGGGGTTCAGGAATACTTCCTCAATCCCTACCCCAGCTCTGTCAGCCCAGTAACCAGGCAATGAGCCCAGGCTTGGTGAATAGGCAGCAACCTTTGTCCAGTATTTTCAGGGGGACTGTTTCCTAAAATGTCCCAAGCAGTTGCCTGAAATTCCATTCTTAGAGATCCTTTAAATCTGTGAGAAACTGAGTGCAGCATTATGCCTTTAGAAAGGCTCTGGAAGCAGGAGCACCTGAGATACTGGGGAGACAGAGGGTAGAGGTACAAGTAGTGTCTATGATTGGGGCGCCTGGGTGACTCAGTTGATTGGACGGCCGACTTCGGCTCAGGTCATGATCTCGCGGTCCGTGAGTTTGAGCCCCGCGTCGGGCTCTGTGCTGACAGCTCAGAGCCTTGGAGCCTGTTTCACATTCTGTGTCTCCCTCTCTCTGACCCTCCCCTGTTCATGCTCTGTCTCTCTCTGTCTCAAAAATAAACGTTAAAAAAATTTTTTTTAAATAAAATATGTAAACTTAAAAAAAAAAACAAAAAACTAATGATGATGATAAAAAATCACTTTCCCAAGTCACCTAATTTGGTGACATCATATTTACAAGTCACTGGGTGAGCTGATGTCTCCCCAAATCAAAAAGTAGAGCCTTGTGACTTTGGGGAAAAGTTTTATTTTTCTTCTCTCTCTCTCTCTTTTTAATAAAAATTTAATCTCAACCCAATTTATTTTTTAATTTAATTTTTTTAAAATGTTAATTCCAGCATAGTTAACATACAGTGTTCTATTAGCTTCAGGTGTACAATACAGTGATTCAACAATTCTATATATTCCTCAGTGCTTATCAAAATAGGTGTACTCTTAATTCTTTCACCTATTTGATCCATCCTCCCATCCACCTCCCTTCTGGTGACCATCAGTTTGTTCTCTATAGTTAAGAAGCTTTGGGGGGGGGTCGTCTCTTTTTTATTTGGCTCCTTTGTTTTTGTTTCTTAAATTCCACATATGCGTGAAATGATATGGCATTTTTCTTTCTCTGGCTTTAGATCCATCCATGTTCTTGCAAAAGGCAAGATTTAATTCTTTTTTATAGCTGAGTAATATTCTGTTGTATATATTTATTCCATATCTTCTTTATCCATTCATCTATTGATGAACACTTGGGCTGATTCCATAATTTGGCTACTGTGAATAATGCAATATAGGGGTGCAGTATCCTTTTGAATTAGTGTTTTTGTAGTCTTTGGGTACTCAGCAATGGAATTTTTTTTAATGTTTATTTTTTGAGAGAGCATGAGCAGGGGAGGGACAGAGAGAGAGGGAGACACAGGACCCGACACAGGCTCTGCCCTGTCAGCACAGAGCCTGATGCAGGGCTTGAACCCATGAACTGTGAGACCATGACCTGAGCCAAAGTTGGATGCTTAACTGAGCCACCCAGGGACCCCTTCTATGTTGATTATTTTTGAGGCAGAGAGAGAGTGAGCACACAAATGGGGGAGGGGCAAAGAGAGAGGGAGACACAGAATTCAAAGCAGGCTCCAGACTCTGAGCTGTCAGCACAGAGCCCAAGGCGGGGCTCAAACTGACCAACCACAAGGCCATGATCTGAGCCAAAGCTGGACACAACCTACTGAGCCACCCCAGGTGCCCTATGTTGAATTTCTTGAGGAACCCCCATACTGTTTTCCAGTGGCTACACCAGTTTGCATTCCCACCAAAAGTGTGCAAGTGTTTCTTTTTTTCCTACATCCTTGCCAATACTTGTTTCTTGTGTTTTTGATTTGAACCATTCTGATAGGTGTGAGGTGGTATCTCCTTGTGGTTTTGATTTGCATTCTCCCGATATGGAGCATCTGTTCATGTATCTGTTCATGTCTTCTGCCCATTTTTTAAATTGGATTGGGGTTTTTTGGTGTTGAATTGTAGTTACATGTTTTGTGGGGTTTTTTAATTTTTAAAAAAATTTTTTTTTAGTGTTTATTTACTCTTGAGAGAGAGACAGAGCATGAGAGGGGGAGGGGCAGAGAGAGAGAGGGAGACAGAATCTGAAGCAGGCTCCAGGCCCTGAGCTGTCAGCACAGAGCTTGACCTGGGGCTCAAATCCATGAACTGCAAGATCACGACTTGGGCCAAAGTCAGACACTTAACCAACTAAGCCACCCAGGCGCCCCATTTTAATGTTTATTTTTGAGAGAGATAGAGCATACGTGCGCGGGAGCTGGGGAGGGGCAAAGAGAGAGGGAGACAGAATCTCAAGTAGGTCCCACACTGTCAGCACGGAGCCTGACACGGGGCTCGAACTGACGAACCATGAGATCATGACCTGAACCGAAATCAAGAGTTGGACGCTCAGCCGACTGAGCCACCCTGACACCCCAGTTCTTTATATATTTTATACTAACCTTTTATAGGATATGTCATTTGCAAATATCTTCTCCCATGCAGTAGGTTGTCTCTTAGTTTTGGTGATTGTTTTCTGTGCAGCTTTTTATTTTGATGTAGTCCCAATAGTTTACTTTTGCTTTTATTTCCCTGCCTCAGGAGACATACCTAGAAAATGTTGCTATGGCCGATGCCAGAGAAATTACTGCCTGTGCTCTTCTAGGATTTTTATGGTTTCGGGTCTCACATTTAGGTCCTTAATCCATTTAGTTTATTTTTGTGTATGGTGTTAGGGGTCCAGCTTCATTCTTTTGCACATAGCTGTCCAGTTTTTCCAACACCTTTGTTGGAGATGGTCTTTTTTCCATTTCATTTTCTTGCCTCCTTTGTTGAAGATTGACCATATAATCATGGGTTTATTCCTGGGCTTTTTATTCTAGTCCATTGATTTATGTGTCTATTTTTGTGCCAGTACCAGTACTACTACAGCTTTGTAATAGATCTTGAAATCGGGGATTGTGATACCTCGTTTTGTTTTGTTTTTTCCAAGATTGCTTTGACTATTTGGCGTCTTTTGTGGTTCCATACTAATTTTAAGATTGCTTGTTTTAGTTCTGTGAAAAATGCTATTGGTATTTTGATAGGGACTACATTAAATCTGTAGATTGCTTTGGGTAGTATGGACATTTTGACAATATTTGTTCTTCCAATCCATGAGCATGCAATGAATACTTTCCATTTACTTGTGTCATCTTCAATTTCTTTCATCAATGCCTTATAGTTTTCAGAGTACAGTTTTTTATCTCCTTGGTTAAGTTTATTCCTAGGTATCTTATTCTTTTTGATTCAATTGCCAATGGGGATTGTTTTCTTAATTTCTTTCGGCCTACTTTATTGTTTTTTCTTATTTTTTCTCTATTTATCCCCATATCTATCAACATCTGGAATTCTGCATATGTATGCATGTCAGAGGTTGCAAAGGAAAGTAGACATGGGACCTAGGGTGAGGGGACAGACTGCTGCACCTGGGAAACTGGGAAATAAAGGGTGGGGGGAGCCTGATGAGAGGAAAGGAACAGTCAATTCACTGATGAGCCAAGAGCTGCCCCTTTGGAATCCCAAGGCAGCCCATTTACCAGTCTTAAATGATTTGGTAATTAGTTGATCTCCATGTGACAGAGCATCACCCCACCCCACTCCACCCCTGAAGGCCCAATACCCCAAGTAATCTTCAGTAGTTTCACCCAAGCCAGAATCATGGAACCCCTGCACTTGTGAACATCTCTGGAGGGTCTGAGACATGCCTCCTTTCCCCAGGATGCCTCTAAGGTTGTTTCCTGACTTTTGCCACAGACCCAAACCTGCTACTCACAGACTGAGGCCCTGTGATCTGCAATTATCATAATATCACACTAACAGTGACTATTAATTGAGCAGCTACTTCGTGCCTGGATGATACCCAGCTTCCCAAATTCACTTCTTGAGGTAGGTATTGTAAATAAGGGTACTGGAGCTCAGAAAGGCTAAATATTGTGCCTAGACTTTACACCTCCCTGCTGATTCACCTCCAGCCCACCTTAATCACTAGGCCACTGAAAGCCAGGCATAGAAGGTTCTATCTGCCTAGAGCCAACACTTTACAGCAGACTCAGCCCCAAGGTCTTTCCCCATTTTTAAATTTTCCTGCAACCTGATACCATCTGTCTTCTCTACCTCAGGAGGACTCTTGAAATTGCCAGGGACAGCAACCTAGTTCCAACAGGCTAAAAGAAAAAGGGAACTTTGTTGTTGTTCACATCACTAAAAAGTCCAGAGGGTATTTCTAGTTAGTATAAAGCCTAGATGCTGATGCTCTGGAATGTGTCACTCTGTCTCGTGATTCTGTGTGGTGTCGCCCTCAGGCAGGCTTCCCCTCATGAGGACAAAGAAGCAGGTCTGGGTTCACATTCCTGCCAATCCTGGTAGCCCCAATCAAGAGTGCTCCTTTTCTCCATTTTCAGGGAGTTCTGCAGCTGCCATCTGCTGTGCAACAGGCACAGAGGCAAATTGTATGACTGCTATACAGTGTAGGCATCACCTGGGAACTTGCTAGAAATGCAGATTATAGGGCCCAATCCCAGACCTACTGAATCAGAAGTTCTGGGGGTGGGCCCAGCAATCTGTGTTTTAACAAATTCCCTAGGTGGTTCTGATGCACACTAAGTTTTCTAACTACTGGGTTAAGGAACAGGCATTAGTGGGGTTACACACGTCAACAGTTAGTAGAAGAGCAGGCACAGGTCCCCATGGAGAGACATGCTGAGGCAGGGGATTCTGTTGGACACACTGTAGGTGTATGTTCCCACCCACCTGTTTCTTTTCCTTGTAATAGGGCAAGTATAAGAACAAGTGTGAGTGCAGGCAGACCATTAGAGTGTTATGCTGGGTAGATTTGGGTACCAACTATATGGGAGTTGTCAGAAAAAGCCCACTGCCTAGCACTTGGGGACCTTTGGGACTCTTGTGAGATTGTAACTCCCCCAGCCTAGAAGAGGAAGCCAGTTGTCCTGGGGGAATCTGGGTCCAAGCACAGCTTTCACTGGGTCCAGGCAGCCCATGGTAAGCTCCGGGGGTCACTGTTGGACAATGCTCTACATTGCACCACACCACATTTCTAGTAAAAGTCCTAAAAAGAGCCCTGCAGTTGAGTCTGGACTTAATTTGAGCCATGCACCTGTTCTTGAACCAATCTGGAGAGCTGATAGATGAGGAACTGGTTGAAGCTGACCCCTGGCTGCCTCCATCACTGCAAGCAGGTTTCCTAGCCTTATCCCTTGGGGTAGTCCTGAGTGGGTCTCTGGGATGAGAATCTGGATTCCTGAGGTTTCCTGAAAATTCAGGCCTGCCCAAAGCAGAGGTGAACCCTGCCTGCAGCCTCTTGTAGTTCTCACTGGTATCAATAGGCCCCCATGACCTTTCCAAGCTCATTACTTGTCCCCACCAGGACTTGATAAGGATGCCAGCAACTCTAGCCTAGCAGGGCCCTCCCATCACATGGATGTGGGCAGAGGGGCCTGGTATCTAGGAAAGAGCTGACCTGGAGGCAAGCTGGACACCTGAATCTACAGGATGACATTGTGTGTCACTTACATTCTCTGGGCCTCCACGTGTCCATATACAAATGGTGGATTTGACTCTATAGATGCTTTAAGGCCCTTCCTAGTTTTTTTTTTTTTAATAAATATGTTTTTAATTTTTATTTATTTTTCAGAGAGACAGACAGAGCATGAGTGGGGGAGGGGCAGATAGAGAGGGAGATACAGAATGTGAAGCAGGCTCCAGGCTCTGAGCTGTCAGCACAGAGCCCAACGCAGGGCTCGAACTCACATACCATGAGATCATAACCTGAGCTGAAGTCAGACGCTTAACCAACTGAGCCATCCAGGCGCCCCTGGCCCGTCCTAGTTCTAAGATCCTATTATTTTTAAAGCACTGTCTAATTTTCCAAGTATTCTAAATTCTCTGCCCTCAAAAACAGCTCCCTCACACCCACTGTACTTGACACAGCACTTTTTTTTTTTTTAATTTTTTTTTTTCAACGTTTATTTATTTTTGGGACAGAGAGAGACAGAGCATGAACGGGGGAGGGGCAGAGAGAGAGGGAGACACAGTATCGGAAACAGGCTCCAGGCTCTGAGCCGTCAGCCCAGAGCCCGACGCGGGGCTCGAACTCACGGACCGCGAGATGGTGACCTGGCTGAAGTCGGACGCTTAACCGACTGCGCCACCCAGGCGCCCCGACACAGCACTTTAAAACTTGACATGAGGGGCGCCTGGGTGGCTCAGTCGGTTAAGCGTCCGACTTCGGCTCAGGTCACGATCTCACGGTCCGTGAGTTCGAGCCCCGTGTCGGGCTCTGTGCTGACAGCTCAGAGCCTGGAGCCTGCTTTGGATTCTGTGTCTCCCCCTCTCTCTGACCCTCCCCCGTTCATGCTGTCTCAAAAATAAATAAACATTAAAAAAAAAAAAACTAAAAAAAAAAAAAAAAACAAAAAAACTTGACATGAAACTTTCCATACGTTACATCATTTGTCCTCAAAACAGCCACGAGGCAGATAGGTCTATCCCTGCCTCAAGTAACATAGGGGTTAACAGCAGACCCATGTCTCCTCCTTTCAAAGACCATCCCACTGCTCCACAACCCCTGCCCCCCCTGCCCTCACTCCCTCCCCCAAGGGCCTTAACCTCCTTTTTACCTTTCCTGGGGAAAAAAACTTCCAGCCATGGCCAGGCTGGAGATACTACAAAACCCTTAGCCAATTCCTTCTTTAACCCATGAAGCTTTGATGGTAGAGCCCAGACATCAGGAGTGGGGCATGGGGACACATCATCTTTCATTTTGGGTACCTGGTCAGTGTCACACATGTGACAGATTAGCAGACCTGAGATCAGAGGTAAGGCTGAAACCAGATGTGAAAGGAGAGGTTGTTTTATGGTTTCAGGTTTCGTTTTTTTTTTATACAGTCTAGTTTTATTGAGTTTACCTGAGGCCATTCCCACATGCTTCTACATACAAGTATACAAACATTTATAGCTTAACAAATGAAAATGTTGAAAGACACATTATACCACAGTGTAGTGTTTTTTTTTCAGAACTGACAGGACATCTCCAAAGACAAAAGCGGGGGGGGGGGGGGGGGGGGGAGTCCTGAATAACAGAAACCAGAACTCAAAGGGGACGGGAGGTAGGGGACTGCATGGGATCTCCCAGGAGGGAACATCTGGAAAGGTATTTCCTATGTCTAGAAGGAGACAGACTTGAGGGATGGGAGTGCGTTTACACACAGGCAGGGGCCTCTTGGAGCAGAGCAACTGCCATATGACCTAGAGTGTTTAACCTTCCTGGCTCAGATGAACAGTGGCCTAACCCCTCTTTTCCACTAAGAAGCTATTGTCCCAAAGACTACCATGGCAGAGCTGCTGAGGTGGGTGCGGTAGGCAGTACTTTCTGGTGGAAGTCTTGCCGTTAGGTGACTCTCGTAAACCTGAGCCTGTGGGTATGGATTAGGCTTGGATTGAGGACTCAGAATCCTACCCAGTACAAAAGCCAGCTCACTCTCGTGGCCCTTCTCAGAGCCTGTTTCCTGATCTGAAAAACAGGAATTCAAGTCCCTCCCAGGTTATCATGAGGAATAAATAAGCACTTACAGAGCACAATGCCTGACACACAATTAGGTATGCAAGAGACAGTGGTGGGCATGGTAATGGGATCTGTTTTGACCATTGGTATCATGATCAGTTGAGAAGTGGGTCCTATATCATTTGTTACTGGTAATCGTTGAAGTACCAAAATTTGTACAATTATTTACGGTGGAATCGCATCATATATGCAAGTAACTTATTGTTACATCATCTTGGGTCAGGCTGCTTGGCCCCTCTGAACCTCTGTCCTCATTAGTAACATGGGAAATAATACCACCTTATAGCCAGAGGCCAAAAATACAAAAATGAACAAACCGTATTTGTGGAATGTTCAGTCAAATAGGGACATTTCGGGAGTCTGTGCAGCTCAAGGATTAAAACCAGGTCTCATCTTAGTGTTTGAGGCCTATTCTGCCTGTCCCCCAGGCCACCTTTCTAGCCCCTTACCTCATATCTCCCACTATAGTATAGCCAGACAACTCTTCCCTACCCCATCCCCGCAACTCACTCTTGCTTAAGCTGTTCTTCTGCCTAGAATGCCCTCGCCTTCAATTCCTCCAGTTAAAAATCATCAGTTCTTTCAAAATCCATTTCAAGCATCACCTCTTCTCTGCTGCCTTTCTCCTACTGCTGCCAGGGACTGAACTCTAAAGCTGGGCAGAGAAAAAGAAGTGCCAGGAGATGGCAAAGCTCTCTTGTGTGTGCATTCTCCCTCTAGCTCAAGATCTCAAAAGGCTAGGGTCAGGTCTCAAACATCCCAGTATCCACAGCAGGCCCTCCATCCAGTGGATGAACCTGAGAATAGTCTCCAGTTACCCTTTCCAGGTGGGTTCTTATTTTGCTTTGATTTCCAAGACCAGCACAAAGTTCAATATATGACCACTTAGGCAAATAGGAAGGAGCTCAATTTCCTTTAAGTGGCCTCTTACAAATTTTAGGAAAGACACTTAACCTCTATGAGTCTCCACTCTTATCTATAAGATTAGGATAACATTATTACTAAGCTTGTTGTGAGAATAAAGAAAATCAACTACAAAATACCCAGCATCCAGTAGGTACTCAATAAATAATAGTCCCTCCCCCACCCACACACACAGGAGACAGGAGAGGAGAACTGGATCAACCCAAAGTGTAAATGGGGAGAAAAGGAAATATGAA
Organism: Prionailurus viverrinus; assembly: GCF_022837055.1. Lineage (NCBI taxonomy): Eukaryota > Metazoa > Chordata > Mammalia > Carnivora > Felidae > Prionailurus > Prionailurus viverrinus. Next base: position 24,887,600 of record NC_062563.1, on the reverse strand, counting down.
TTGGAACAGAAAAATATAAGGTAGAGGAAAAAATATGAATAGAGATTATAATAAATATAAGTGTGCTAAATTCACCTATTAAATGATAGTCTTTAGATTAAAAAAACAGGCTTTTAATAAGAGACATACCTGAAGACACAGAGTTCTCTCTTCACTTTACTCATTCTTCCAAGCCCAAGAGTTTGTCTGCAGCCGTTATCACCCTACACTGCAGAACAACCCCTCGCCTTCATCAGCACAGAACTATTATTACTCCTTACTCATGCCATATATTGTTGGCTGTGGATTACCTATATAATAAAGACTCAAAATTCTTTTAGGCACCAAATTTTTAATTTACCCACTTTCTTGCTCTCTTTTAACATTATAAACATTAATTAAACATTATAAACCAAATTAATATTTTTGATCCAGGGTTGTGATAGGAGCCATCATGTTACAAAGAGGTGGCAGATCTCTGCCTGCTTTTATGATTCTCTGGCCTCTTTCAACTTCTGGCTGTCACATCTCTTGTCCTTTTTTGGTTTTCCTATAACACTATATTCTAACCTCTGTAAAATAGGAACTGAAAGTACTGACCTCATTGTTCTGAGAAACCTCTTAAACAATAGAATGTCCAGCACTAAGCCAGGCTCTCAGGGACAAACTCCCAAGAGTTCCTCCCTGCCCTTTGATATAGTTCATTCTCATCAGTCATGGGCTGAGGAACCAGTGAACCAGTAAATTAGAACATGAATATAAAGGCCATAGGTCAGGGGAGGGCCTAGATGGAAAAGTGCATGGGTTTTGTGACTACCACTGCCAACTTCCAACCTAAGTAAGGACTGACTGAGTGAGCAGTTCCAAAACCCCTCTGCTCATGGCTCCCTATGGTTATCTCCTGTGTACCTCTATCATGACCAGGGCTTCAGAAGGGGCTTCTCAATTCACGATGCCACACTTGAAGCAGTATGAGAGATGCAGCAGCAGAGGTTAAAGACTGAGTGACCAGCCCCAGGAAGTCAATGGGGGACATTAGCAAACCTATTTCAAAGTTGGTGCCATTTGCTCTTGATGAAGAGAAGTGGAACCCCAGCAAGGCCAGAACCTTATAGAGAGCAACTATAAGGCAAACTACAGGCCTGGTTCTCAGTAGCGGTAATGATCAGGCTTGAAAGGGCCATCACGGGACAAGCCTAGGTACTTGGCCTGCTTCTCAGTCAGCTTGGTCAGCTTCACATTCAGCTTACCCAGGTGGGCTTCAGCTACTGCTTCATCCAGCTGGAGAAAAACACAGGGAAGACCTAGAATCAGTGCCATGCTGTGCGACCCCGTACCTGCATCCAGCTACCAATAGAGACAAGAAGTATTCTGTGGGAGTATCTGTCATATGTGTTACAAATACTACCTCATTCTATCCTCACAGCCAGCTCAGTGGATGTGTTATTTTTGGCTGCCCGGCTCCCTTTACTCAAGAGGGAACCATGCTACATACTCCCCTCCAACTATCCCTGGTTGGACCATCAACTACATCTCTTTCGTCACCCTCCACCAACACAAGCAACTAACCAAATGCTCCTCTGGAATATATCTATGGACAGAACATACATTCTATGACAGGTAGAGACAAGGACTGTTCAATTCCTAAAAAGGGAGGGAATCTTAAACAGTGAGAATATCAGTCTCAGCTCACCAGTGGCAAGTCTATTTGACAGATGAAGTGAATGTAAAGAAGAAAACAACCAAGGCAAAGAGAAAGACGAATCCCTGGATCCAGTGTCTGAATCTTAGACTCCTCCGTTACATAGCCAAGACTTCCTTTTTAGATTAAAATGGTTGTGACTGTTTTAAAATATATCCTTAAGTTCTTTGTCCATAAATTCATAATACCCTTTCCATCACGAGGTAGAGCCCAATTCCTCACCCTTTGAGTGGCTTAATTCTAATGAACAGAATAAAGCAGAAATGATGTCATGGGACTTGGAGACAAGGTCCTGAAAGGAACTTGCAGCTTCCTCCTTTGCCTTCCTGTGGATCATTCACTCTAGGGGGAAGACCAGCTGCCATCTCATCATGACACTTAAGCAACCCTATGCAGATAGACCCATGTGGTGAGGAATTGAGACCTGCCAACATGGACATGAAGTGGATCTTCCAACCCAGTCAAGCCTTCAGATGACAACAGCGACTCACTGGGAGTCATACCCTGCTTTGGGTCTCAGTTTCCTCCTCTGTTAAATGTAGAGAATGATTTCTGCCCTGTGGAGGACACTGTGAGGACCTCTAAGAGGGTAGAGATGCAAACCCACCTTCTTGGGCAAGAAGTGGACCCCAACAGGGTACTTGTCAGGGTGAGTCCACAACTCTATCTGTGCCAGCACCTGGTTGGTGAATGAGTTGCTCATCACAAAGCTGGGGTGGCCCATGGCACAGCCCAGGTTGACCAGCCGGCCTTCAGCCAACAGGATGACACGGCGCCCATTTTTCAGCCAGTAGCGATCCACCTGCAAGTGGGCAAAGCAGCAGTGAGGGTTGGTAGGGCACTGTTGCCAATGTCCACCACTGCCTTATCCTACCCTGTTGTTCAGAAAGGCCTTCCTGCCTCCAATAGTGTCTGTGAAGGGCCTGGACTGTCCTAGAACAACCTCCAGCAAGTGGGTGGCACTCACAATTAATAAGAGCTAATATTTATTAAGCAACTCTGAGCTAGAGATCTCATGGGTCTGCTGTGAGAATTTAATGAGCTGAACAAGTAAAGTACTTAACATATGGCTTGGCAGATAGTAAGCACTTGGTAAGTATTAGCTAATAATTATCATTAATCCCACAGGCTAAGAACATACACAAACTATATGTGTGTGTGTGTACTTATCACATCTGATTCTAATAACAACTCTATAAGTACTATTATTATCCCCATTTCACAGATAGAGAAACTGAAGTTAAACTAAAGAAGTTAAGAGAAACTAAAGGATTAAGTTGTGGGGCACCTTGGTGGCTCAGTTGGTTAGCATCCATCCGACTCTTGATTTCAGCTCAGATCACGATATCACAGGTCATGAGATCGAGCCCCTACACTAGGCTCAGTGCTGACAGTGCAGAGCCTGCTTGGGATTCTCTCTCCCCCTCCCCCACTCGTGTGAGTGCATGTGTGTGCATGTGCATGTGAGTGCTCTCTCAAAATAAATAAACTTTAAAAAAATAAATAAAGGGTTAAGTTGCTGCAGTTTGAGCCTGGACATTTTGAGGACAGATCCATGTTCTCAACCACCATGCTAAATAAAAATTGAATGGAGTGGTGCTCAACATTGGCTGCCCAGCAGAATCATCTTGGGTGCTTTAAAAAATGGGGATGTCTTGGTGTCACCCTAAGATTTTGATTTAACTGGCCCTGAAACCGGGCTCTCTTCCTCCCCCATCCCACTGCCCAGGTTGCCACAGCCTCCTCATCTACCCTTCTTGGTGACTAGCCCACAGTCATGTCCCCCACAGTCTCCCATTTGCCCACCCTACTAAGGCTTCTCACCTGGGGCTTGATGTTCACCTTCTCCACAGCATTTTCATTCAGCCACTTGACATCAATCTCTACATCAAAGTGTCCGATGTTACACACAATGGCATCATCTTTCATCTGCTCAAAGTGCCTGTTGGGGAGTGCCAACCCATGGAAGACCGTCAGGGACAAAGAGCAGCCCTAAGCCTCCTTTGCTCCCTGAGACCCCCAACCTGGCACCTACCGGCCAAGGATGATGTCAGTACAGCCCGTGGTGGTGACAAATATGTTGCCCTCCTGACAGGCCTCATCCATAGTGGTCACCTCATATCCTGTGCAGAGACGGTGTCCACGGGTCATCCAGGGTGGCCCTGACCCTCCTCTGGCCCCAGTGGCTGACAGCCAACCCTCGCCCTGTCATACCCTCCATGGCAGCTTGCAGTGCATTGATGGGGTCGATCTCCGTGATGATGACGCGGGCCCCAAAACCCCTCAGGGCCTGGGCACAACCTTTGCCCACATCGCCATAGCCGGCTACCACTGCCACCTTGCCTGCAATCATCACATCTGTGGCCCGCTTGATGCCATCTATAAGAGACTCCCGGCAGCCATACAGGTTGTCAAACTTGCTCTGAAAGAAGAGGGGCAAAGGGGTGATGGGGGCAGGCAAGGCCCCTGGGCCTCAGACCTACTCTCAGCATCCTGGCCTAGTGGGTCTTGGACTGATCACTTTTTCCCCACCAGCTAATGCACTCATATGCCCCTTGCTCTGATTAGCCCAAGACGTTCTCCCTAGCCTATGCCAGTCTAGAAGGCTTCCTAAGGATCAACTGCTAGGAGAGACTTGCTTAGAACCTGCTTCACTTTCAAGCTCTTGGTGCCAGCCCTAAAACTCACTGTACAGTTCTTTCCCTCTTTAATGGACTTATTACCCTCAGTTATCACTCCCTTACCCCCCCTCAAATGAAGGCTAAGTCCCTAGCCTGCAGCCTTCCCAGGGACCTTTCTTCAGAGGCCTACAAGCTGCAATGGGAACCAACAGCTGAACACGACACTGATGCACGGACTCACCTTGGTGACAGAGTCATTGACGTTGATGGCAGGCACCTTCAACTTCCCGTTAGCCACCATCTTGTATAGGTTGTGGACCCCTGTTGTGGTCTCTTCAGAAATGCCTCGGATGCCTGAAAAAGAACGGAGGGAATGAGCCCAAGGCCAGGAAGGGACTGCCCAAGGGATAAACGGGGTGCCTCTGGTATGAGGCCACAAGAGCCTCAGAAAACCCACACCTCCACTCACCCAAATTCCTCATCTTTACTCCCCAAAGCTGCTCCTCTTTCTGAGTTCCCATCTCCGTGACTGATACCCCAATCGCCCAATCCTCCAGGCTAGCAGGCAAGAAGAGCCATCACCATCATCAGGCCAAAGGATTCCATCTCCCAGCAATCCCAAGCTCTCCATTCCTGCCGCCACTGCCCTAGTCCCCACCACCATCATCTCTTGCATGGTCTCCCAGCCACAACCCATTTTCTACACAGGGGACAGCAGTCATTTTTAACGTATATGTTTTCAGAGAAATCTTTTAAATACCATCCACTCACTTCTCTTTGCTCTCAGGATCAAGCCTAACTCTTCTCTCTTGGTCTGTTGAGTCTGATTAAAGTTCCAGCCACATCCTGCAACTCTACCCAGTGAAGGAAGCTGCCATGCTGACTTCCTTTCTGTTTCCTGAATAGTCCATCCTTTCCTGCCTCAGGGCCTGTGCATTCACTACCTCCTCTACGTTCCTCCCCACACTGCTTTTAGCAAAACTGACTCCTTCCCAGTTGTTCCCCGCCCTGGCCTATGCTTGCCCTTGAACCAGACCTTAGCCAGGCCTCCCCCGCCCCACCCACCACCACCTAGCCCCACACCATCAGAAATCAGGTGGCCAGGCCCCAGCATGTCTGCAGGAGCCTGCCATCCTCCCATCTTCCACAGAATCTGCTGCTAGAGGCAGTAGGAGTCCTGCCAGGCCTGCTGCTTTCACATGGGCAAGAACCACCAACACCCTGCCCACCCACCTGCCCCACTTACCTGACAGGAGCTGTGGGTACTTGGTGTGAATGAGGTTCGTGAGGTCACCTCCATCATCCAGAATCATGTTGAGGGGCCCGTCCTTGAAGTACAGCGTCTGCTCAATGCACCACAGGTACTCCTCATCTGTTTCACCCTTCCAAGCGTACACTGGAGTTTGAGTGGCACAGCACATCAGGGCCTGGCCTTCCCCACTGGTGCCTGCTCCAGGAAACCACCTGAGCAGGGCCAATATCACCTACCTAATTCCCACCTCCAGCCCTTCTGAGGACTCAGGCAATGAAAAGAACACAACTTAGAACCAGATAGATCTGAGTGCAAATTCTGGTTCTACACTCACCAGCTGTTGTGACTCAGCAAATCACTTCACCTCTGTGAGCCTCAGTTTCCTCACCTCCAATGATACTGATTAAGTGAGATGGAGGTCAAGATATAGGTATCTGGAAATAATTATTTCCCTCCCTACCACTTTCTGTCTAGGCCTCAGCAACTGGGACCTCAACCTAGTGACCAGGGCTCCCACCCACAATGCCTACTGCTGGGATAAAGGCGCTACAGTGTTACTGAGCCACACTCAAGTGGACCCATGAGCCAAGATCCAAGAGTCATTCTGCACTGCCCAGCAGTCTCTGTGGTAGATTGTCCCAGGCTAAGTCTGGCCAAAAAGTGATAAATAGCAGCTACTATGCATAGAGCACTTTCTCTGTGCCAGACATTATTCTGACTGCCTTACACACCATCTAATTTTTCCTCACAGAAACACTCTGAGGCAGGCATTACTATCACCATCATTTACAGCTCAGAGAGGAGCTAAGATGTGCCTAGGTCACGCAGCATGGGCATTCCAGAACAGGCATCAGAATCCAGGACTCCTGACTGCCAGCCCAGACTGGGACACTGGTATGGGGCTCTCAATAATCTTCTGTGAGCAAACAACAGTGGCCAAGGAGGCCCAGATGCCACTCCCCCAGACTAAAGCAGACAATGGTCTTGAAAACAAGGCCCTTCCCAGAGAAGGGTCATAGAGCCCAAATAAGGCTGAGGAGTAGGGGAAGACATGCCAGTCCAGGGTCTGGAACGGTCCTCCTCCATCCATTTCCTTCTACCTATGGCTGGTTAGAAGGAATTATGAATGTCCTATTTAATCACCATCAGAGCTAACCACTCCCCTCCCCAAGCCCTGGCAGATGTGTGCCTGTTTCTCTAGCAGCTTGTGATAGTCTTTCCTCAGGTTCCTAGACCATCAGACCCTAGGCAATGGACCTCTGAGGCTCTTTTTCTACCCAGTATGCCTCCCTGATTCTTTTGGAAATAGACCTACATCCTTCCTTTAAGGAACTTCCTCTCTGTAACATCATGTGGTTCCCAACCATAAGATCCCACCCTTCCTGGTTACAGGATTTGAGATGGGCCAGTAAGTGCATTCCATAGGATTTTAGATGATAGTGGGACAAAACAACTCTTTCCTTAAATCACTAGACTAGAATTCTACGACCATGACTTCTCTCCCCTGCCATGGGAAAACCTGTCAGAGTAGGAGTCAGTGAACCAAACAGGGAGAAGCAGAGCCCCTTCATGCATTCTCACAACCCCTAGCAACAAACAGGACTCACCAGGAATGCCAGCCTTGGCAATGGCAGCCGCTGCATGGTCCTGGGTAGAGAAGATGTTGCAGCTGGACCATTGCACCTACAACAGCCAACAAGACAGGGCTGCTGGTCACAGACAGCTCAGAAGCACTGGGGTCACTGGACAGGGATAAAGCAAAGCACTTGACAGAGAAGGGAGAGGCTCAGGATCTAGTCCCAGCTGGCTCTTCAACCATAGGCTAGGGACAACTGATAAGTAGATGGGAGCCAGAGCATTGACAAGACCTGATTTAGGCTTTAAAACATCACGTGGTACTATGTGGAGGGTAAAGGGCTCCACCAGGAAGCAAGGAGACAAGTGAAAAAGCTGCTGTAAGAATTCAGCAAGAAATGCAATGGTAGCAGTAGAGGAGATGGTGGGTACATTCTGAAGGTTGAGAGAACAGAATTTGCTGCAGGATTAATTGTTGGGGTGAGAGAGTAAGAGGAGTCAGGGATGATCCCAGGTTCTAGAAGTCTGGTGTTTCCATTTACTTACATGAGGAAGACTGAAGGAAGAAGAGGGGAATAGGAAATCATGAGTGTGGCCATGTTGAGGTTCAGAAGTCTACTAGATCTCTAAGTGGAGAGGACTGACACATCAGCTGCTGGATATAGAAGTCTGGAGTTTCAGGGAGAAGTCCAGGCTAATACATATATTTGGGAGTCAGCACCATACAGACAGTATCTAAGGCCACAAAATCACATCACTGGGTGTGAATGTTGAAATAAGAGGTCCAAGGAATGAGCCTTGGTGTACTCAGTTGGTTTTGGCTGCTCTTCCCTGCCCCATCTTGGGAAACCATCTTACTCCAAAACTCCCAGACAGATTGGAAGAGCTGCCAGCTGTTGGTACTTATAACCCAGGCTGAAACAATCAGAGCACACCATCCTTCCGGCACCATGTTTGGTCCATGGCAGGCACATGACCCTGGGAGGGCCAATGAGAACCAGTCCTTACATGACTCGGTAGGCCCTTGGTGTTGAGTTTTTCCTACCAGAGCTCCTCAATCAGGAGGATGTGAATTGAGGGAACTCAGAAACTATCTTCCCAGTCAGGGAGGAAATATCATAACAATAGTCACCACAAAGGGTGGTGGCACTGTGACAAGCTTAGAGCCTCTGCCAACCGGAAGGGACATCACATTGGACTTCCCCCACCCCCACACCAGAAATGCCAAGGGACTCACCTCAGCACCCAGAGCTACGAGGGTCTCAATGAGGACAGCTGTCTCCACAGTCATGTGTAGACAGCCAGCGATGCGGGCGCCCTTCAGCGGCTTGGAGGCCGAGTACATCTCCCTCATACGCATCAGACCCGGCATTTCATTCTCCGCGATGTCCAGGGCCTTGCGTCCCCAGGCGGCCAGGCTGATGTCGGCTGCAGGGCCAAGGTGGACGGGATTTCCATGAGCCGCCTCATCCCACCAACCACAAAGCACCACCACTTTCACTTATCCACTTGTGGACACAAAACACTAAGTTAGGCAGCTCACAGCCTTGTGAGAGAACACATTTAATCAAAGAATCACACAGGTATGTGAAAATTACAACGCAGGTAATTGTCCCTTAAAAATTGGCTATCGGGGTGCCTGGGTGGCTCAGTTGGTTGAGCGTCTGACTTCAGCTCAGGTCATGATCTCACGGTTCATGAGTTCCAGCCCCACGTCGGACTCTGTGCCGACAGCTTGAGCCTGGAGCCTGCTTCGGATTCTGTGTCTCCCTCTCTGTTCCTCCCCTGCTTGCACTCTCTCTCTCTCCCTCTCTCAAAAATAAAGATTAAAAAAAAAAATTTTTTTAATTAGCTATCAACCTATACATACCTCCCACTACCCTTTCTGCTGCCACCTACCAACCTCCTCATTTCCTAAAGACTGTAGCTCCTCGTGCTCCATCTTCCAAGTCATCATTCTCAGTGACTTCCTCCAATGCCTTGGGCTCAACACATTTGCTTCATTTCCTTGACCATATGAAAATGCTGCTTCCCCAAGACTGATGTTTCTTTCCACTTGGAGGAAACTCACCTGTGTAACTAACACTCTTGGCCTCTCTGCCCTAAGGGAAGCAGAGTGCCTTGTCTGATTGGTAAACTTGAGAGGAACAAAGGGCATGCTCAGTTCAGCTCTCCCTTCTTCTGCAAGCAAGCAGCAGCCAGCCAGCCTACAGGAAGCAGTTCTTCCATACCTACCTAAGCTCACCTTGCCTGTACCTGGAGAGTAACTACTGAATTTGGCCTTTTGTTAGCAGGATCATCAGACTTCAACACTAATCCACACCCTCTGGCTTTGATGCTATTAGTTATGAGGGTTAAGTTTTGGCTTCTATCTGCCACCCCAAATGTTTCAAATTTGTCCAAATTCTCAGACAGGAAAGAAGGATACTCTAATGCTCTCTCACCATCTCAATACTCTTCTAATAATCTCACCCTCTTTCTCTCCCAGGCCACACCAACCCATTCTGTAGGTCAGTGGTTGCAAACTTCCCTGATACGAGTCATCAGGCATACTTGTAACACCTCCCTGAGGAAAAAAGATTCAATAGGTCTAGGAAGAGAGCTGGGACTCCTGGTGATTTTTATTATTAGGGAAATTTGGATCCTGACAATCACCCAAAGAGGTGGTGGGTGGAGGGAAAGGACTGTAGAGAATTTAATAACAAATAATAACACTAAAACAGTCTGCCCCCTACTGTATTAACTACTGTGCATTCAGAGATGAAATATTCCTCCCCCATGGGAGGGACTTACTTCCACAGTGCCTCAACACCCAACCCCCTTCCCCTATCACCCTCTGGCCCCACCCCCACCCATCCACCTTGGCAGGCCATTACCAATGCTACTCTCCTTTGAAAACCTTGATTTCAAGCAAACAACTCTGGCCATGTCCCATCTTTCCAATCCTCTCTCCCTCTGGAGCCCTAACTCCAGTAAGAGTACAGTCAGTCAGGTCAGAACCTCTAATGCATTAATCCTACCAATTTCCACAGTCCCTCACCATCTTCCTATTCTCAACTTCTTCCACAGGTTAAGATTCCACTGTCTCCTCTGAGAACTCCTTGGCAAAACTCCCACCCTGGTTAAACCCAACCTTCCACTGCACCCAAGCCAGAGAGCCCAGCAGGAGGAAAATCACCATAAGAAGACCATAAATCTCAGGGGACACTCCGCAATCCTAATACATTTTCATAGTAAATTCACTCTTCTTTTCCATTCTGTCCAAACCTCTAATGCCTCTCCTTATCAACTAATGACCTCACTAAACAATTCATTGAGAAGAATTCAGAGCTATGCCATGTTTCCTCCATGGAATCCATTGGTCCTCATCTGCAGCTACACACCAAGCATTCTTTTGATACAAGAGAGTGGTCTCTGCTAGGTGGGGCTTGATCCCATGTACTCTCACCTCCTTGCAGACCTCACTACTCCAGTGAACTGTTCTTCCCAAGGTCGCCCAAAACTGGCCTAATCCTACATCTAATGGTCAACTATCTATGTTCACGTGTCTCCCTGAAGCACTGCTCTCATGAATTTTGCCCTCCTTCTGAAATCCTGTCTTTTCTTGGCTTCTATGCCTATCCTTCTGTGGTTTTCTTCCTGCCTTCCAGGCTCCTTTTCCTATAACTCACTGTAATGTTTCCAAGCCCTCAGGGCTCCATCATCTCCCTCTTTCCAGAAGAGCTCATTACATTACAGGCTTTAAATACCTTCTCTACAGCAATGGCTCCTACCCAAACTTCCAGCCCAAACTTCTCCCCTGAATTTAGGACTCCTATAATCCAACTTATCTACTTACCATCTCTACTTGGATGACCAACTATATGTATTATGTGTTGGGTTTGAGCCCCTGGGACTCCCGGTCCTCCTTCCCAAACTTTTACTCTCCCAATTTTCCCATTTTAGGAAATGAAACCACCATTCAACCAGCCACCCCAGACAAAACCTTAAGATTTCTTGATTCCTCTTTTCCCCTTTCGCCCCCTTCCAACCCATCTGCAACGTCCCAACACATCTTGCCACGTTGGATCACTGAAGCAGCCTCTTCACTGGTCTCCCTGCTCCCACACGCTATTCTTCCCACAGAAGCCAGAGGAAGAAGCGTTTTAAAATTTAAGTTATATCACCTCCACTCTTCTGCTTAAGTAAAAAACAAATCTCCACTGGTTTGCCCTTACTTTTGAATAAAATCCTAACTACTCACTGCCCACCCTTCTCCCCCACCTCTCCACCCTTTTTCTCCTCACCAGCTGTTCAACCACACGGCCTTCCTTCAGAGAAGCTAAACTCATTCCCACTTAAGGGCTTTAATCCAAGCAATTCTCTTAGCCTGAAGGCTCCTCCCCAAGCACCTGATATAGTATCTGGCACAGAGTAGATATTCAACAAAAACCTAGAAACAACCAAGAACTTGGTGTATATACTCTTGCTGGAGGAACAGAGAGTGCACCAGGGTGACTCTACTGGTAGAGGGAGTAAGAGGATGAGTCAGGACTTTAGTCCCAGTGAGGTGGGAAGCTCCAAAGTTTTAAGGGGAGTATCATGACCAGATCTGTCTTTTGAAAAGACCCGTTTGGTTGCTGCATGTGTCTATGGAGCAAGAGACCAGAGAGGAAGGAGGAAGATTAGAACTGGGGAGGTGGCCATGCAGACAGATAAATGTGCAGATCTCACAAAACGGAGAAAATACCATGACATTATCCAGATCCATGTCTGTCCTATACTTATCCTCTAGTCACCTTTGTATCTCCAGTGCTCAGCAGGGCCTGGCACAGAGAAAAGCAAACATTTACTAACCATTCCTGGTTGTTAAAAAGGAATGAGAGGGGGGTCCATGAAAGGGGCTGGCCAAGACAGGCGTGGCAAGAAACAAAACAAACGGGAACACAGCATTTGCATTTACCTATGAAGAAAGAGCCCAGAGAGGGGTTTACCCCAGGTTCCACAGCCAGTCAATGGCAGAGGTGGGGGTGGTGGCCAGGCAGAGGTGTCAGAGCTACAGACAGAGGCACTTCTCAAGGATCAAGGATCATGGGAGGGGCCCAGCAATAGCAGACAATAGGCTTTGTCCTATCCTGCTAAGCTCCAACCTCTCAGCCACCACAGGTTCCTCCAGCTAAAAATAACTCCTTCACTTGCCCTCAGGACAGGCATGCCAGCCCCTGAGTTTTCCATAGATCCTTCAACTCCAAGGGCATGGAGGAGGGTCTAGTGTTCCAAGTTCTGGGTTTTTTTGGTGCCCAGGTTGCTAAGGAATTATAGAAGTTGCAGGAGCACCTATCTAGGGCAAACCAAGAGGAAGAGCCAATACCCCTTCTGAGCCTGTTTCTTCATCTGTAGAATGGAAATAATAATCTCTAACCTTGCTATGAGCCCTGAGGACTAAAGATGTGATGTGGGGAGCACCTGGGTAAATCAGTAGGTTAAGCATCTGACTCTTGATTTCAGCTTGGGTCATGATCTCACGGTTCATGAGTTCAAGCCCTGCATGGGGCTCTGTGCTGGCAGTGTGGAGCCTGCTTAGGATTCTTTCTCCCCCTCTCTGCACCCCCCTGCTCATGTTCTCTCTCTCAAAGTAAATAAACTTAAAAAAGAAAAAAAAAAGATGTGATATGGGCAAGGTCTGGCATAAAATGCCTTTCCTGATGGCGGCTTCCTTCCTCCAATTCTATCCACCCAACTCCCCTACTTCCAAATGCAGCCTTACCTCCTCCCACATAACCCAATGCCCTCAACCCTGACCAGCTGATCTTTCCACAGTATGAGGAGCCCACATTCTAGCTCAGGCACTGATGTGCCCTTGACTTAACCTTTCTGTACTTCAGTTTCATGGGAACAATAGTCTATTCTGGCCACTTGATAAGCTACTATTTCTATGGAATCTTTGCAAGTCCATCCTACTAGTGCCTCAGTTTCTTTCTCTGTATAATGGGATAAAGTCCACCTCCAAAGGTTATCTTGTAAACACACAAATCAGCAGATACACTGCAAGTGCTCCATAAATACTGATGCCTTTCTCCAGGTCTAATGGTGTCCTGAATTTACTTTAAAAACTGCTAGCAGCCTGAACAAGTTTGTGCTGAGAGTGCATTAGGTTTGTTCCAGGTGTGTTCACTTATATACAGTGGTGAAAAGGTGTGCTTAGAGGCAAACAAGGCCTACATTCATATCCTGCTAGACCAACTCACAGCTGTAAGATCCTGAGAAAGGTACCTTTATTCCTGCGTCTCAGTATACTCATCGTAAAATGAGAAATAGTCCCTTCTCCAAAAAAGTCGTGAGAACAAAATGAATTAATCTACAATAAAGATAGAAGGTGGTGCCCATCCCACAGTAAACTGCCCGGTGAACATTAACTATCAGTTTAACTGATAAATTGCAAGGATTTTTCTAAGCACTCCCAAGTTTTCTTAGAGATTCTCTGCACGACTGTCCCTGTCGGCCAGGAGAGTGACCCTAAAGGTTGAGTAACGAACCCAAAGTCTCCTGTGAGGGGACTAGTGCCGACCTCAGGCTCGCTCTCCAGGCCTCTCCTCCCACGCCTGAGGGACTCCACTGCCCTCGCCTTCCCTACAGGAGGCCCAGAGAGGGGTGGGCACTTGTCCGGGTCCACCCAGCTGGCAGGATCGTGGCCTCCTGGAGTAGGTCCCAGCAGGTGCCAAAGGTCCCAGGCCGTGGCCAGGTGCGCGATCCCCGCCAGTCCCAGGCTCTTCCGAGCGTAACACGCCGCCAGTTGGCAGCCCCGCAGCCCGCGCTGCTGCACGGGGCCTCGCGCGGCACGCCGGGACTTGTAGTCCGTGGCCGCCTCTGACTACCGCCTCGCTGGGACGTGAGAACTCCAGCCCCCAGGTGGCCTCGCGCGGCCACGATCGCGCAGAGCCAGCGATTCAAGGGGTCCTGAGAGCCCCGCGTCGGCCCCGCGGCCGCCTCCCCAACAGGCCCCCAGCGGGCGTGGAGTCGATCCGGCCGGCTGCACCCCCGGAAACTCACCGACTTTGTAGGGCAGTTTGTCTGACATGCTGGCAGTGCTTCCGCACAGAATGGTGAACACAGGCGAAAGGGGCCAGGCCTGCGGCTACAGACTCGCACAGGAAGGGCGGCGCTGAGCAGGGATCTGTGCGTGGCGCCGGCGCCTTTAAATATCTTCCTCTAGTTTGCATATTCAGGATCCCGCTAGAGCTGAGTGGTCCGGGGCGGGGCCCAACGCAAGGGGGCGGGGCCGGGACTGGAACGGACTTCGATCCCTGCTGGGGAGAGAAACCGTTTTTGTCCACGCTGGGTTTGGAAGGGAGCTCAGGGAGAGGCCTGAGAGCAAACCTGAGGCCGTTCTTTCTTTCATTCGTTCAGCTTGGAAATCCGAAGTCAAAACTGAGTGGAACTGCCCTTCTAACCAGTTCACTTACCTGAGCCGCAATTTTCTCTTTAGTAAAATGGGCCAAATGATACCACATGGATTATACGTAAAGTTGCAATATGTCAAGTACCTAGCACACCCCAGATCTTCCACCCTGCTCCCCTCCAGGTAACCACTATCCTGAGTTTAGGTAAATTTGTATGCATTTTAGTACTTTAACTACATATGTGTAAATCAAACGTTTCATAGAATTCTTTCTGTATTTGACTTTTATATAAATGGTACCATACTGTACTTAGCCTTCTGCAACTTGCTTTTTTCTGTCAATACTATGTTTGTACAAGTCACGTATATAGCTTAAATGTATTTATTTTTGCTTTTTCTGCCGGATATTATTTCGTTGTATACATGACATGATTAATTTATGTTCTATTTGCTCAAGTTATATACAGTCTATCGCTATTGCATACATACATGGAGCAATGGACGTTTCTGTACTTGTCTCTTAGTGCACATGTGTGGGTGTCTCTGGCGCAGGAATGTACCTAGAGCTGGAGTTTATGGGCTGACACATTGGTAACTTTCCTAGATATTGCCAAATTGCTTTCCAAGGTAGTTTCACCATTTACCCTCCCACCGGCAGTATCTGAGAGGGCCTGTTTTTCCACATCTCTGTCATCACTTGTCAGCCTAACAAATATGTGTTGACCTGATGGGTGTGAAAATGTATCTACTTGTGATTTTAACTGGCCACCTGAAAACTCTTTAACATCTTTCAAGGAACCGCCCCCCGCCCCCCCACTCCATTCCCCAGCTGCCATCCATTTTCTTCCTCCCCTTCTCAGACTTTTTCAGAGTTGCCCCTTTCTGGATCTGCACTTCCACACCTCCCACTCATTTCTCAGGTGTGTGGCCTCTACCCCCAGGCCTCTGCTGAAATTTCTGCAGCTAAGGGCATCAGGGATCCTGGCTGAATCCAACAGATGCGCCTCAGCCTGCATTCCCACTTCCCAGCGACACACAACATGCCTTCGGTTTCCACTTTCCTGTCTCTCCTCCCAGTAGTTATTCTTGTTCACTTAGTTCCTTCTCTGACCTTAGCAACTTAATTCTTCTCTCATGCCCTCAAGGGCTGATGTTCCTTTTTCCTCTTACTCTGCTCCTTCTGCCTGTGCCATCTCACCCACACTTAAGGCTGTTGTGACCATTTCTATCCAGTTGGTCCATGTGTCCATAAAACACTGCATTGCCCTGAAAGCCACCTGTTTCCCTTCTCAATCACAGGCCCCTGCACCCCACCCCTGGAGTTATTACTACCATGAATTTTGTCTTAATCATTCCTTTGCTTTTCATAACGGGTTTTACTACCTATGTGATTATCCCTATACAGCACATTGTTTAGTTTTGACTGTTTTTGCCTTTGTGTAAGTGAAATCATGCTGTATATATTCTTCTGCAACTTGCTTTTCTCTCAACATTGTGTTTGAGTCCTTCGCATAGATGCTGTAACTATGGTCCATTTATTTTCTGTATCATCCATTGTATGAATATACCACAATTTACTAATTCATCATTGTTGATGGGTGCAGCACGTGGATGGCTCAATCGGTTGAGGATCTGACTTCGACTCAGGTCATGATCTCGCAGTTGGTGAGTTCAAGCCCCGCACAGGGCTCTGTGCTGACAGCTCAGAGCCTAGAGCCTGCTTTGGATTCTGTGTCTTCCTCTCTCTGCCCCTCCCTCGCTCACACTCTGTCTTTCTCTCAAAAATAAATAAACATTAAAAATAATAATAATAATAATAATAATAATGAATTGTTGATGAGCATTGAGTTCTAGTTTTTTCTACTACGAATAATACTCCTCTAACATTCTTCAGGTATGCTCATGTCCAACTTAACTAGATAGTATTAATCCCTTTCTCAAAATGGTTGCATTAGTCTGTACTCCCACCAACTTTAGATAAAAATTCTTGTTCTAACTCCTTACCAGCACATCCTATTATAATATTGTTATTTTTTGCCAACCTGGCAGGTAGGAAATGATCTCTCATTGTGGTTTTAATTTGTATTTCTGTGACTACTAATGAGGGTGATTACCTATTCATATGTTATTTATTCATATGCATCCTATCATGATCCTTTCTCTGTAAAAGTTACATTCATGTCTTTGCCATTTTAAAAAAAGATGACTGTTTTTTTCTTTTCAATTAACAGGAATTCTTTGCACATTTTAACCATATGTGTTGCAGGTATCTTTCTCTGGGTTTGTGGTTTGTCTTCTCACCCTCTCTCTGTTGTTTTTTGATAAGTAAGAAATTCTTAGTTTTAATGTAATCAATTTTCTCTTTTTCCTTCGGATTAGTGGGAGTTTTTGTCTTGTTCTAGGAAATCTGTATGTCCCAAGGTCGCAAAGAATCTCTCCTGTACTGTCTTCCCAAAGTTGTATAATTCAAATATGTATGTAGTAAGAGGTAGAAATTCTGTTTCATTTTTTTCCCCATATGAATAAGCAGTTGTCCCAGCACCACTTATTGAATAGTGCATCTGTAGTAGACTCTAAGTCTAAAGTTCTCTTTTGGTCAGCAAAAGAGCAGACGCAGGATTAAAGCAAGAAATGGCTAATGTCCAGGAAAAGACAAGAGGCCCAAACAAAGGTCCTTGCCCCGTTTTTATTAGGATCAGAAGGCTTACAAACATGGTGATGGATGTGCACAAAGAAATAATGAATCTGTGAACATTAACTTGTGGACATGAGGGAAAGGGGATCTTGAGGATATTTGGGGTTAGGGGTTTGGGTTAATACAAAAAAAAATCTGGGTGCCAGGCAGTAGGGAAGAAGGTTGTTTACGATGGACATGAGGCGGCACTACTGTTTATCTTAGAGGAAGAGACAGGGGAAATAAGCTCAGGGTTGACAAGGGACGTTTTCTTTTGTTAACCATTTCCACTCTGGGCTCCTTTGCCTGCAGTGCAGCAGTCCATAGTCCAATTCACCAATTTACCTAACCTGGCCCTATTCTCCTGTGAAAGCAGCTTTTCTGCTATAGTACTAAATTGGGGGTGCTTCTACCCTGAATATCTAATCTTGTTTATTCCATATTCCTATGTATTGGGCACCTTCGTGCCATTCCTATTTTAGGCCTTTGCCTCTCCCTCTCTATTCTGGGGGCTCTGCACCTCCTCCTCTATTTTGGAGTGCCTTTGCACCTCCTTATTTCTGGTACCTTTATGCCTCCCTATTTTGGGGGTACCTTTGCACCCCCCTATTCTTGGGGTACCAATCTGGTTTACCCAAACTCAGGTTTGAGCATTTTATGACTTTGTATTTGTTTAAGCCTTGTCCACCCATTGATGTAAGCCCGGGGGATTCCTAAGCTTATCCCCCACAGTTCCCCCTTTTTGTTTTTCTCGGTTCTTTTAGCTTCGTGTTCGGGACGGTCATGACAAGCTCCTGGTCCTTCTTTTGCTTTTGGATGGCTTGGAGGGTGATTCTGCAAAGACATAAAAAGAGACACAGTAAAAGCATTCCGCTTCCCAAAATTATCCAGAATTTTAGATGGGTGCTAGCCATAAGTGAGAAAGGATTTAGGTCGTGCCACATTTCCCAGGAATCAGCCCATTCGTTTTTAAGCTGATCCTCTGCATATTGTAGCTGTTGGTGCAATGCCATATCTAAAATATCTAGATCTTCTATATTGTCAGAGAGGTGGGAAGAAAAGACACTGCAAAGGTGTGTCTGGACAGCATCCCAAGCCTTTTTCAACAATGCGCACATAAATATGTTTTAACTGTGTGGATATCCATTTGGGGCATACAATGGACTGAGTTTAGTAAAATGACTCCCATGTAGCTTAGTAAAAGCCCTTCATATATTATCCATCCCTCATGTCGTGTAAGCATCCATGCCTCTGCTTAACAGGAATAACACAAATGTGGAGGATTTTGAAGGCTGACACCAAGAGAATTGCCATAATTTTCCCAGTCTTTGGATCAAAGGAGGAGTCATTTTAATCTTAACCTGTATACTTTTAAAATCCATTTATTTTAACCTTAGTCCGTTTTGACCACACATAAAATTCCTTTTTAAAGATTTTCCTTCAAGAACCTTCTACAACACTTCTTTGTATTTAGATTTTGTCCCAAGCCATTTTTCTCCAAATAACCAGTCTCATTTAGGACAAAATAACTTTCTTTTACCTTTAACAAGAATATATTTCCATTTCTTATATCTTTCTTGCCTTTTACTTTCCTACATACAGAGTTGCTTTTTTTTTTTTTTTTTTTTTTAGTTTTAATTACATTTAACCAATTGTGAATTGTCTGTTACATTAGAAAAAAATTTAGGTGGTAGACTTATGAATCCATTAAGCATAAAACATGGATTAAAAAAATTTTTTTTAATGTTTATTTGTTTTTGACAGAGAGAGAGAGAGAGACAGAGACAGAGCATGAGCGGGGGAGGGGCAGAGAGAGAGGGAGACACAGAATCCAAACCAGGCTCCAGGCTCTGAGCTGTCTGCACAGAGCCCGATGCGGGGCTCAAACTCACAGACCGTGAGATCATGATCTGAGCTGAAGTCGGACACTCAACCAACTGAGCCACCCAGACACCCCAAGCTTAGATTTAAATATTCTTAGTTTGTGTTGCCAAAAGAAGTTAGAAGCATAAGCCTATGTCTAGTAAGCAGTGCTTCATCATTCCATCTGATTTGGAAAAGGTCTAAATGTCCAAAGAACTTAATTATTTTTATCATTTAATTTATTAATAAATTGATAATTCAATTTATCATTTAAGTAAAGTGTTAAAGTTTTAGGTTACCAAAGACACTGAAAGCTATCTTAACAATTACCCATGGAAACTATGAGGCAAACAAAGTTAACCATTACTTTAAGTCACCCTTTTGCTAACAAATTGGAACAGAGATAACAGGAACTTATTTGACCTTTAGTAAGCCTTAGTAGAATAAAGTTTTATATTTAATGCTGATAACTTTAAAGACAGAACCAACAAACTTAAATTAGTATAAACACCGAATATGTTTCATTTACCATTTAAATCCTGGGAAGTTTGTTAAAACCTTAGGAAGTTATTAAGCACATCCTAAATAGGATTACAGATCATTACAAATCTTAAAACTTTATGTATTTATTTAACCAAGTGGCAATAAAAGATCCTAAAGGCGAATGTATAGCATTATATAGTTGTTAGCAAAACTTAGTTCCTTTAACATTGAGAAGTTTTACCTAAGCAATCAAAGACCTGATAAAGATGAAACCTAAAGCCTTGGTTTTCCCACAGACAAAAGAGGAAAAAGACCTTTGTTTACATTGCTTATCAAGAGCAGAACAGTCCAAGAAAACTTTGTCTTGTTGAACAGAGAGAAAAGCAGAATTGTAACCTTATGCCAGTGTACTTTTAAAATTTTATTCATCTCAACTTTAGTAGAATAAAGTTTGATAATTTAAAAGCATGCCTATCTTAATAATATTTTATCTGTGTTTTCTTATAAAAGTTTACCATTGTTAATTTTTTCCCATGGAACCAGTGGGGAAACTTAAAGTTTAAGGAGGCGGGTTTTCGTTGTTGTTGTTGTTGTTGTTTTTGACTTTGGACAGCGTGGGGTGAAGGAGTGCTGTCTGAGGCTTTGAAGAGTCAGATATGCAGGCTGCAGGTGCAGACTGTGCAGAAACCAGAGGAGAGGGGGAGAGAAGGCAGAAAAGATGAGAAATCTCCAAGAGGCCTGAAGGCGAGGCAGACAGAGGCACTGAGTGCAAAGAAAAGAGTTCACGTGATCCTAAAGCCAGTCAGCTCAGATAGATGAGCAGATATCGATTTTTGTTTTGTTTTGTATTATTTGTTTTGTTTTGGTTTTGTTTTCCACTAGTGGAATTAGACAGTCCACATTGAGAAGACAGGGAAAACAGGGAAGTTCCCTGAAACAAAAGGAGTTTTGGCAGTTGTTGGGGAATATTTCTTAAAATCTCTATCCCGAGGTAAACTAGCCAGAGACAATTGGCTCTAATCATGATAGTTATTAATCCAAGAAATGAATGAGGGAGAAGCCTTCACATATAGTTAGAGTAACCAGAGTGTATAGGAAGAAACAGTGAGAGAGAGTTAAGAGTTCCCTGCATTAGGGATGCCCTCTGTAAAATCCACCACACTATTTCAGCGCATTGCTTTGCTGACAATGACGAAGCTGGGTTCGCTGCCTTGGTTGGGAATACCGCCCTGTGTCAGACAGTTGTTTAAAAGACACCGGAACAGCAGCGGCAAAGTTCTGCATAGCACCAGTCACGCAAGCATCATGAAACTCTTGGGCACAGACAGCATACTGGGCTGGGGTCCGAATGATGTTCTTAAGAGAGCCCTAGTCCCAGGCACACATGGAATGAGCGCCATGAATATTTTCTAAAATACCGATTGTAAAAGGGCTGTGATGGACCTACAGCCGAACTGATTTTTGCAATTCTTTTACTATTGGAAAGATCAGGCCTTCATGGCTGCGTTGCCCATTTTGCCTGACAACGGGTAAAAGCTGGAGTTTACTGGCCTTATGGGCTTTTCTAATATACTTTTGCATTGGGGTGTGGACTTTATCAGAGGCAGTTGGTGAGGTTTTTAGAGGCTCGACATTGTCCCACCCTTTTGGGGGAGGAGGAGTATCTTCCGGCTATAAAAGAGCAAGAGGCACAATCTGAGTACAGGGGGAGCGAGATTTTTCTTCCTTTTTAGATAACTCTACGTCTTTGTATGCACTGTCCCAGCTCAAGGGGGATGGGGGAATGGACTAGGTGAGGATTACTTTAGGGGGGATTTTAGCCCCTTTAGAATGCCTGGCCTTCCTTGTTTTTTTTCTACTTGCTCCCACACTTCAGGGGTTAGGGAGTGTGTGTGTGTGTGTGTGTGTGTGTGTTTCTTGCTAATTTAGTAGATGAAAATGATATATTGTTGAAATTTCTGTCCCATTGGGATAAAAGGTTCCTGCTCCATAATGAACCTAGTGAGAACATCCCATGGAAAGTTTCTGACAGTCTATCTGATTCTGTGCATTATAGTGTCAGATACTTTCTTTTCCAGTTTGTTTCTTCAGAAGTGATTTCCATTCCCCTTTCATATTCATACTTCTCTGGTGGTGATAACTTCCACCTGTCCCTGTCTCAACTTTGCCTATCAAGTCTCACACTTCATTGTTGACACTCCTGCTATGAACCTGGGGGAGGCAGATCACCTTTCTGAGCCTCCTTTTCCTCTACTGTAAAATGAGAATGAGAGTCTCAACTTAGAGGGTTCCTGGGAATCAGAAAGCATTTTACCTTCACATGGATACATCACTTGAGAGGTTACAAAGCACTTAGGAGTCCTTTTTCCCACGTTGGAAAATTAGTAACTTTTTTCTGTTAAACAGATACATTATATGGAATGTAAAAAAGATAGTGAAGTATAAAAAAGAAACTAAAACTAATTCAGAGAGATGACTTCAGAGATTATGACTTACCATTTTGGTAAATTTCCTCCTGGTCTCTGTTCATTACATATACACGTTTTCTATATCTGAAATCGTATATGCTTTCCTTTTTTTTTTTTAAGTAGGCTCCATGCCCAGCATGGAGCCCGAGTTGGGGCTTGAACTCAAGAGTTGGAGTCTTAACTGACTGAGCCACCCAGAGACCCCTGTATTGACTTTCTTCTGCCTCTTTTTTTCCACCTAAAATTATCACGTGAGCTAGCTTCATAATACTCTCAATTTATGCCTGGTTGTATTCAAAGTCCTTTGTAAATAGTAGCTCATTTAATCCTCATAACACCATTAAGAAGTAGGTTTTCGGGGCGCCTGGGTGGCGCAGTCGGTTAAGCGTCCGACTTCAGCCAGGTCACAATCTCGCGGTCCGTGAGTTCGAGCCCCGCGTCAGGCTCTGGGCTGATGGCTCAGAGCCTGGAGCCTGTTTCTGATTCTGTGTCTCCCTCTCTCTCTGCCCCTCCCCCGTTCATGCTCTCTCTCTCTCTCCCCCCCCCAAAAAATAAATAAATGTTGAAAAAAAAATTTAAAAAAAGAAGTAGGTTTTCCTCATATTGCAAATGAGGAAACTGGCACAGAGAGGTTAAGTAACTTGCCCTTGTTACACAGTTAACAAGTAACTAGAATTTCAACCCAGGTGGTCAGACTCCAGAATCTGTTCCTAATTCCTATATTATGCAGTTTCTCATATTATAGAATATTCCACCCTATGGATATATCACAATTTATGTAACCAAGCCTCTATTGTTTCAGTTTCCCTGTTACAAACAAGACATTAATGTGTCCCACCTCTGATACATTATGGCTTCAGATAAACTCACAGAAATAGAATTGCTTGCTTAAGGAATATCAATATTTGTCAAAGTCTTGATCCAACTTGCCAAATTGCCCTTCAGAAATTTGGTTCCTATTTTTGATACTCTCCAAAACTGGGTATAATTATAATATTTCAAATATTTTCTGAAGCACCTGGATGGCTGTCAGTTAAGCAACTGACTCTTGATTTCAGCTCAGGTCATGATCTCACAGTTTGTGAGTTCAAGCCCCACATTGGACTCTGCACTGACAGAGCAGATCCTGTTTGGGATTCTTCCTCTCTCTCTCTGCCCCTCCCCCCCTTGGGCTCTCTCTGTCTCTCAAAATAAATAAATAAAAACTTTAAAAAAATACTTTAAAAATTTAAGTTAAGAAAAATATATTCTAATTTATTGAGTGAAAAAACTTGGCCATACACTCTCTAACCATAAGCATTATCCCTTTTATTTTTTTATTTTTGAGAGAGAGAGAGAGAGAGAGAGAGAGAGAGAGTATGAGCAGAGGAGGGGCAGAGAGAGAGAAGGAGACCCAGAGTCCAAAGCAGGCTCCAGTCTCCCAGCTGTCAACACAGAGCCTGACATGGGGCCTGAACCCTTGAGCCATGAGATCATGACCTGAGGCAGTCAGACGCTTAACCAACTGAGCCATCCAGGTGTCCCTAGCATTACCCTTTTTTAAGTGAACTTTTTATTTATTTTTTATTTTTATTTTTTAATGAACTTTTTATTTTGAGATAGTTGTAGATTCATATGCAGTTGTAAGAAATAATACAAAGAGATCCCATGGTCCCTTTACCCTGTTTACCCCAATGATGACATCTTGCAAAACTGTACAAAATCACAACCAGGATATTGTCATTGATACAGTCAAGATACAGAACTTTTTTTTTTTAAGTTTATTTATTTATTTTGAGAGAAGAGAGAGAGGGAGAGTGAATCCCAAGCAGGCTCCTGCTGCCAGGACGAAGCCCAGTGTGGGGCTCTCGAGATCATTTCTGAGCCGAAATTAAGAATCAGACTCTTAACCAACTGAGCCACCCAGGAGCCCAGGTACAAAGCATTTCAATCACCACAAGAATCCCTCATGTTGCCCCTCTATAGCCACATCCACCTCTCTCCTGCTTCTATTCTGCCAACCACTAATCTATAGTCCATTTCTATAATTTTGTCATTTCAAGAATGCTATATAAATGGAATCCTACACTATATAACCTATTTGGGTGGCCTTTCCCATTCAGCTTAATTCTTTGGAGATTCATCCAGGTTCCTGCATTTATCAATAGTTCATTCCTTTTTACTGCTGAGTGGTATTCCTTGGTATGGATGCACTAGCTGGTTTAACGAGTCACCCATTGAAAGACGGCTGGACTGGGGCTCCTGGGTGACTCAGTCAGTTAAGTGTGCAACTCTTGATTTCGGCTCAGATCATGATCTCACAGCTCGTGAGTTCAAGCCCCACATCGGGCTTTGCACTGTCAGCACAGAGCCTGCTTGGGATTCTCTCTCTCCCTACTCTCTCTGCCTCTACCCTGTTTGTGCTTTCTCTTTCTCTCAAAGTAAATAAATAAACCTGAAGACATTTTTCAAAAAAAAAAAAAAAAGACATCTGGGTTATTTCCAGGTTTTTTGTTTGTTTTTGTTTTTTATTTTTGTTTTTGTTTTTGTTTTTGTTTTTTTGAGAGAGAGAGAGAGAGAGAGCGCAAGCATGCACAAGCCAGGAAGGGGCAGAGAGAAAGAGAGGGAATCCCAAGCAGGCTTGGCACTGTCCGTGCCGAGCTGGACATGGGGTCAGAGCCCATAAATGGTGAGATCATGACCCCAGCTAACATCGAGTCCAACACACAACCAACTGAGCCACCCAGGCATCCCTCCAGTTTTTGACTATTGCAAATACAGTTGCTATGAATACCCATGTACAGGTTTGTATGTGAACATAAGTTTTAATTTTTCAGGAATAAATGCTCAGAAGAGGAATTGCTGGGGGGCACTTGGCTGGCTTAGTTGGTACAGGGAGCATGCAACTCTTGATCTTGGGGTTGTGAGTTCAAGCCCAAGAGATTACTTAAAAATAAAATCTTAAAAAAAGAAATGGAATTGCTTGATTGTATGGTAATTGCATGTTTAGTTTTATAAGAATAAACTGCCAAACTCTTTTCCAGAAGAGTATACCATTATACTACATGCCCACCAGCAAAGTATGAGTGATGTAGTTCCTCTGCATCCGTGTGAACATTTGGTATTGTCACTATTTTTTATTTTAGCCATTCTGATAGGTGTATAATATTATCTCACTGTGGTTTTAATTTGCATTTCCTTGATGGCTAGTGATGTTGAACATTTTTTCATATGTATCTTTTCCATTTGCATATCCTCTTTAGTGAAATATCTCTTTCTTGGTTTTTGCCCACTTTCTTTTTTAAAAAAAAATTTTTAATGTTTATTTATTTTTGAGAGAAAGAGAGATAAAGCATGAGTGGGAGAGAGGCAGAGAGAGAGGGAGACACAGAATCCAAAGCAGGCTCCGGGCTCTGAGCTGTCAGCACAGAGCCCGATGCAGGGCTCAAACCTACAAACTTTGAAATTATGCCCTGAGCCAAAGTTGATGCTTAACCAACTAGGCCATGCAGGTGCCCCTGTTTTTGCCCATTTTCTAATTGGATTGTTTGGGGTTTTTTTGTTGTTGAGTTTTGAGAGTTCTTTGTATGTTCTCGATACTAGCCCTATGTCATATATGTGGTTTATAGATATATTCTCCTAGTCATAGTTTGTCTTTTTATCCTCTTAACAGGGTCTTTCACAAAGCAAAATTTTTTAATTTTGATATAATCCTATATATCAATTTTTCCTTTTATGGATCATGCTTTCAGTGTTAAGTCTAAGAACTCTTTGCCATCACCCAAGATCTCAAAGATAGTCTCCTATGATGTTTTCTAAAAGTTTTATGTTTACATTAAGTCCGTGATCCATTTGGGCTAATTTGGTATAAGGTGTGCAATTTAGTTTGATTTTTATTTTTTTTAATTTTTTTTTTTTTAAGTTTATTTATTTTTGAGACAGAGAGAGACAGAGCATGAACGGGGGAGGGTCAGAGAGAGAGGGAGACACAGAATCGGAAGCAGGCTCCAGGCTCTGAGCCGTCAGCCCAGAGCCCGACGCGGGGCTCGAACCCACGGACCACGTGATCGTGACCTGAGCCGAAGTCGGATGCTTAACCGACTGAGCCACCCAGGCGCCCCAGTTTGATTTTTTTTTTAATGTCTATTTATTTATTTAAAAAAAATTTTTTTTCAACGTTTATTTATTTTTGGGACAGAGAGAGACAGAACATGAACGGGGGAGGGGCAGAGAGAGAGGGAGACACAGAATCGGAAACAGGCTCCAGGCTCTGAGCCATCAGCCCAGAGCCTGACGTGGGGCTCGAACTCACGGACCGTGAGATCGTGACCTGGCTGAAGTCGGACGCTTAACCGACTGCGCCACCCAGGCGCCCCTTTTTATTTATTTTGAGAGAGAGAGAGGAAAAAAAAATCCCAAGCAGGTTCTGCCGCCAGCACAGAGCCCAATGCAGGGCTCTAACTCATGAACCATGAGATCATGACCTCAGCTGAAATTAAGAGTTGGACACTTAACCGACTGAGCCATTTAGGCACCCCTAGTTTTGTTTTTTGGGGTGTGTTCTTTGCCCCTGAGTGTTCAGTGGGTTTTGGTTGTTCTATTTGTTGAACAGGTTACCTTTCCTCCACTGAATTGTTTTTGCACTTTAAAAAAATTTTTTTTTCTAATGTTTATTTATTTTTGAGACAGACAGAGACAGAGCATGAATGGGAGAGGGTCAGAGAGAGAGGGAGACACAGAATCCGAAACAGGCTCCAGGCTCTGAGCTGTTAGCACAGAGCCCAACGCAGGGCTGGAACTCACGAACTGCGAGATCATGACCTGAGCCGAAGTCGGCCGCTTAACCGACTGAGCCACCCAGGCGCCCCTGTTTTTGCACTTTTGTCAAAAATTGGGCACATTTATTTCCATCTATTTCTAAGTTTCCTATTCTGTTCCACTGATCTATGTGTCTGTCCCTCTGCCCATACTACAGTCTTGATTTCTGTAACTCTACAATACGTTTTGAAATCGTATTCCTCTAAACTGATTCCTCTAACTTTACTTTTCTTTTTCAAATTTGTTTTAGTTAGGGGCGCCTGGGTGGCGCAGTCGGTTAAGCGTCCGACTTCAGCCAGGTCACGATCTCGCGGTCCGGGAGTTCGAGCCCCGCGTCAGGCTCCGGGCTGATGGCTCAGAGCCTGGAGCCTGTTTCTGATTCTGTGTCTCCCTCTCTCTCTGCCCCTCCCCCGTTCATGCTCTGTCTCTCTCTGTCCCAAAAATAAATAAACGTTGAAAAAAAAAAATTAAAAAAAAAAAATTTGTTTTAGTTATTCTAGTTTCTTTGTCTTTCCATATAAATTTTATAATAATCTTGTCCATATCTAAAAATTTCTTGCAGAGATTTTGATAGGAATTGCATTAAACTGTATATCGACTTGAGAACTTACACCTTTACTATGTTGATTCTTCCAGTCCATGAACACAGTATGTTTCTTCATTTATTTAGATCTTCTTTGATTTCCTTCATTAGGAAGGTGTACCTGTGGTATTAGATTTATACCTAAGTATTTCTTTCTTGTTTTTCTTTTTCTTCTACCTTCTCTCCTCCTCCTCCTGCTGCTGAATGATATAGCATTTTTAATTTTGGCGTCCATGTGTTCAGTGCTAATATATAGAAATACAATTGATTTTGTGTGTTTCTTATATATCTTGTGGATACAAGATTATCCTTGCTGAACTCACATATTATACAAACTTGGGGTTTTTTTGGTGGTGGTTGTTGATTCTTTGGAATTTTCTGTGTAGCCAATCATGTCACCTGCAAATAGGGACAGTTTTATTATTTCTTTCTGGTCTGTGTGCCTTTTATTTCCTTTTCTTGCCTTATTGTACTGCTACAACTTCCAGCACTGTGTTGAAGAAAAATGGTAAGACCAGACATCCTTGTTTTGGTCCTGATTTTAGGCAGAAAGTATTCATTTCAGTCTTTCCCCATTAAGTATGTTGGCCACAGGTTTTTTTGTAGATGATTTTTATCAGGTTGAGAACATTCCACTGTATTCCTATTTCTGTTTCTGTTTTTTTTTTTTTTTTTTTTTTGAGACAGATACAGACAGACGGAGTGTGAGCAAGGGAAGTGGCAGATAGAGAGGGAGACACAGAATCAGAAGCAAGCTCCAGGCTCTGAGCTGTCAGCACACAGCCCAATGTGGGACTTGAACCCACGAACCACGAGATCATGACCTGAGCCTAAGATGGATGCTCAACCAACTAAGCCACCCAGGCGCCCCTGTTTTTTTGTTTTTTGTTTTTAAATTGAACAGATGATGAGTTCTGTCTTGTGCTTTTTCTGATATTAATTAATATCATGAGGTTTTTCTTCTTTAGATTGTTAATGTGGTAGATTACATTGATTGGTATAAAAATATCAAATCAGCTTTGTACCCTTGAAATAAGCCCAACTTGATCATGGTGTACAATTCTTTACAATTATTGCTGAATTATATTTGCTAATAGTTTGTTAAGATTTTGCCAAAAAAAAAAAAAAGGAATTTTGCATTTCTATTCATGAAGGATATTGGGCTGTACTTTTCTTTGTACTGACTGTCTAATTTTGGCATCAGGATAATATAGTTTCATAAAATGAATTGGGCTTCCTGTCTTATATTTAGGTCTTTCATCCATTTTGAGTTTATTTTTGTGTATGGTGTAAGAAAGTGGTCCAGGTTCATTTTTCTGCATGTCGCTGTCCAGTTTTCCCAGCAACATTTGCTGAAGAGACTGTCTATTCCACTGAATATTCTTTCCTGCTTTGTCAAAGATTAGTTGGCCATATGTTTGTGGGTCCATTTACAGGTTCTCTATTCTGTTCCATTTATCTGAGTATCTGTTCTTGTGCCAGTACCATACTGTCTTGATGATTACAGCTTTGTAATACAGCTTGAAGTCCGCATAAAATGAATTGGGAAGTATTCCCTAGTCTTTGATTTTCTGGAAGAGATTGGGTAGAATTGATTTTAATTCTTCTTTAAAACTTTGATACAATTCTTCAATGAAACCATCTAGTCCTGGAAAGTTCTTTCTTGAGAGTTTTTAAATAATGAATTTAATTTTCTTAATAGCTATAGGGCTATTCAAATGACCTATTCTACATTGAATGAATGTGGTAGTTTGTGTTTTTTGAGGAGTGAGCCATCTTGTTGAAGGTGAATTTACATATATAGGGTTATTTGTAGAATTCCCTTATTATGCTCTTGATGTCTGTATGGTCTGTAGTGATATTGCTGTTTCATTCCTGATATTGGTAATTTGTGTCTTTTCTCTCTTTTTTCTTTGTCTGCCTTCCTAGAGGTTTGTCAATTTTATGAATCTTTTCAAAGAACTGGCTCTTGGTTTCATTGAACTTCTCTATTTCCTGTTTTCAACTCATTTCTGCTCTTTATTATTTCCTTCCTTCTACTTGCTTCGGATTTATTTTGCTCTTCTTTTATGTTCTTGACGTAGGAGTTTAGATTATTGATTTGAGACTTTTCTTCCTTTCTAGTATATGCATTTAGTGCTATAAATTTCGCTCTCAGCAGTGTGTTAGCACAAATTCTAACATGTTATACTTTTATTTTCATTCAGTTCTATTTTTACTTGTTTTTTAATTTACCTTGAGACTTCCTCTTTGACATAAGGACTATTTACAAGCCTGTTATTTAATTTCTAAATGTTTGGATACCTTCCTATTATCTTTCTGTTATTGATTTCTAAGTTTGATTGCATCGTGATCAGAACACATTCTATAGGATTTCAGTTATTTTACATTTGTTAAGATTTGTTTTATGACTGAGAATGTAGTCAATCATGGTATGTGTTCTTTGGGCACTGGAAATGAATGTGTGTTCTACTGTTAGGTGCAGTATTCTATAGGCGTCAAGTAGATATTGTGGTTGGTGATGCTGCTGAGGTCTTCTGTGTCCTTGCTGATTTTCTGTCTACTTGTTCCTTCAATTGTTAAGAGGTATATTAAAATCTCCCAATTGCTGCGCCTTGGGTGGCTCAGTTGGTTAAGCATCCAACTGTAGCTCAGGTCGTGGTCTTGCAGTTCCCAAGTTCAAGCCCTGCATCTGGCTCTGTGCTGACAGCTCAGAGCCTGGAGCCTGCTTCAGATTCTGTGTCTCCCTCTCTCTGCCCATCCCCTGCTCAAGCTCTGTCTCTCTGTCTCTCTCTCAAAAATAAACATTAAAAAAAATTTTTAATAATAAAATAAAATTAAATCTCCCAACTGTAATTATGGTTTTGTTTATTTCTCCTTTCAGTTCTGTCAGTTTTGTTTTGCATATTTTGCAGCTCTATTGTTTTGTGCGTTTGGATTCAGGACTGCTTTGTCATCTTGATGGACTGACCCCCTCATCATTATATAGTTGGGGAAAAATATTTTTAAAAATCAGGTGGGGTGATTCCTTATTAGTGCCACCTGGAGGTGGAAACTAGGTTCCCCATATGGTTTATGAGGGGAGGGTGTGATCAATTTTCTTTTTACATTTACTATCAGAATGACAAGAATTAAAAAGTGTGTTAACTGTTGGTTATCTTTTGGTGAGGTTATGGGGAGGCAGGCCCCTCATTCGTTGCTTTCACTGTGATACACTGGCCCAACTTTCATGGGCAACAAGATTATAAACACACTTGCCTTTGGACCAAACGGTTCCACTTCTTAGAAATTTATCCCAAAGATGTAAGCACACGGTAAGAACAAAAGATTAGAAACAGTCTAAATGACCTTTAGCAGACTTGTTAAATAAATAATGGACAGTCCAAATGGTGGATTACTGAGATGCCGCTGCTTTTTCAAAGGGAGGTATGGGGGCATCTGGGTGGCTCAGTTGGTTAAGTGCCAGACCTTTGATCTCAGCTCGGGTCTTGATCTCAGGGTCTTGAGTTCAAGCCCCGCACTGCGTGGGAAGCATACTTAAAAAAAGGGCGGGGGTGGGGCGCCTGGGTGGCGCAGTCGGTTAAGCCTCCGACTTCAGCCAGGTCACGATCTTGCGGTCCGTGAGTTCGAGCCCCGCAGCGGGCTCTGGGCTGATGGCTCAGAGCCTGGAGCCTGTTTCCGATTCTGTGTCTCCCTCTCTCTCTGCCCCTCCCCCGTTCATGCTCTGTCTCTCTCTGTCCCAAAAATAAATAAACGTTGAAAACAAACAAAACAAAACAAAACAAAAATTAAAAAAAAAAAAGGGCAGGGAGGTGTTCATCTATTGATACAGAATGGTCAATCTTCAGGATAACACGTTAAGTGAAGAAAAAAGAAAGCAACATGCAGGACAGTGTGTCTAGTATGTCATTATTTGTTTAAATGAGAAAAAAAAAAAAAACCCACAAGTATTCGCCTACATATGTCAAAAAAAAAAAAAAATCAGGCTGAATATACAAACAACTAACAGCGCTGCCCGGAGGGTCCCCCACAGATGCCCGTTCCACTCAAGGCCACAGTGGGCAAATAATTGCCAGACAGGCCTTCTCTCAGCCCAGGCGCCAGCCTAGGGCTCTGGGGAGGCTGCGGGGCACCCTAAATAATAGGCAGAGACAGGCCAGGCCCTGTGGCCAGCCACATTGCCTGCCCTTTGAACCTGCCCTTTGAGTGTTTGCTTTTGTAGACACTAAGATCTCCAGCTTGGAGGGCGGAGAGTGGTGGAGAGGGAAGGAGACGGCCCATTGGTTGAGGGGCCCTCTGGATTGCCCTCATTCCAGAGTCCAGCACTTAGACTCTGAATTAATTTGGAGGCTGTGGGGGGCCGGGGTGGGCGGGGGGGGGGGGGGGGGATTGGGGTCCAGATCCTGAAGATGCCCATTGGTGGGGACTGGAGGAGACAGAATAATGCAGTTCTGGGAAGACCCCTCCCACTGCTCCACCCTATCCGAGTATCTCCCCACCTCCCTAACTCCTTTTAGGCCCTCTCAGATTTGTAAATGTCCCTTGGGTCTGCATTGACGTCACTGCTTGGTGTTGAGTACAGAGCTGGGGTATTTCTTGAAGAGCTGGGAATAGGGCTCCCCCAGCACCCCCCACCTCAATCATTCTCATGCTACAATGCTGTGTCAGGGGTGGTGAGGTGGCCTATGAGGGTCCCAGGAGCTGGCTGCGCCCACCCATAAACAGGCTTCTCCCCTTGGAGGAGCCCTCAGACTCAACTTAAGGGTGTGTGCAACTATATATCATTATGTTGAAATCCTCTGGTTATGTGTCTGACTGTCCCACTATTTCCAGGAGTGTCAGGAATGTATTTGTTTTTGCCCAGTGCTGTATTCCCAATGTCTAGCTCAGTGCCTGGCACACAGAAGGCACTCAATATTTATGGAATGAATTAATGCTCTCAGATGTTGTGTCTCTTGGCTTCAGCCCACAGACCTGGCTATCCTTGGGGTGGGGATCAGGAGCTCTGCAAATCCCAGTCTCTAATGTCCCTAGCTGAAGCTGGAGCCTTCCCCCTTGATGTTTTCTTGCATCAAAAAATGTTTTCTTGACTCTCGTGCACTAGAATCTGGGCTTCCATGATGCTTTCATTCCAGCATTTACTGAGAGCCTCATCCAGGGGTCCTAGTAATCCAGTGGTCTGGGATGCTGCCACTCCCTTTCATTTCTGAGTCTTTCATTCCTAGAGAGGGAGTCTTTCTGAGTCAAGCTGAGTCTTTCCCTGCTAGAGAGATAGACATTGTCTAAATAATTGCACAGAGGAATGCAAAATGGACACAGTTTGCTCTGAGAACTTGTAACAGGGGTGCCTGGCCCAGTCTGGCCAAGGGTCAGGAAAGCTGTCCTAAAGTGAGATCTGAGGGAGGAGGAGTTCAGACAAAGTGGGGGCTGGGGGTGAGAAGGGGAAGGCAGCTCCTGCTAGCCAGCTGCAAAAGTCCCCTCCTGACCTGGCTACCCCTCTGCTGGCTCTGCTAGCTGGCATTCCTGACAGCATCTGCCCGAGGTCAACCTCTATCTGCAGTAGCCAACCTTTACTCCATACTTCCAGGAGAGGGCACCCCGCTCCTAGGTTTGGCTTCTGCCTACTGCAGTCCTGCTATCTTCTATACGGTTTATTGCTCCCTCTTGTAGAAGAAACTAAGGCTCAGAATTGTGATGGGTATGGTTCATTGCCTGTTGACTTGTTCTGAGGGCTTTTAGTCCATGGAAGCATCCACTCTGTTGATAGTGACATTCACCATAATGATACTAGTTGACATTTTTTAAGTGCTTCCTATGCTCCACTCTATGTTAGATGCTGCAATGATACCTATTTTGCAGATGAAAACCACTGAGGCTTATAGTGGTCAATTGGCCCAAAGTTAGGAAGCACTGATGACATCTGACTCTTGGGCCCCTGCTGGTAAACACTGTGCTCTTCTGTTTTCCCTTCTTGTTCTTCCTTCTACCCAGCCACACACTGGAGAGTGCCAGATGCTGGATGCTAGGAAGATACAAAGAGGAACAGTTCAAAGACCCTTTCCCCTGGGGCTCCAACTTAGTGAACATGTGAGTGTCTACATATGAATGCAGTCATATAAACCCTCACACACATACTCATTCACACATATACGCTTTCCCCACCATCACACACAGACACACATATTCACACAATGTCACATGCTCACATATATTCAGATACACATGCAATTAGATGTTAGATAAGGATTGATCTGTGCTTTAACTGCCAGAGCCCTGGGACCCAAGGTTTAGCCAGTGATCTGTCAGCTGTTTGTTAACACCCTGTGCTTCCTCTTCCCTTTTCTTCATTCGGGAAACATTGCTGGCTACCTACTTCAGGGCAGGCTACTGGAGAACACAGATGACTCAGACCTGGCTCCTGCCCTCAAGGAACTTCCTAGCCCTGGGGGAGAAAGACTCACCAAGAACTGCCGCATAGATCATCAATGCCAGGGCACATCTGAGCAGAGTGGAGGGAAGGGATGATGCACAGCCTGGAGGCTGTGGAGGTTTCTCAGAGGAAGAGGCACCCACCTGGGTCTAGAAATAGCCAGGCAGGGAAAGCGGAGAGACCTGCCCTGATGTGGGGACATTTGCAAAGTCATGGCAGAGTAAAAGAGTGGGGGGCAAATAGCAGCTAATATCATGACCTCTTCCAAACCCTCTATGTAGATTATCCTGTTTAACCCCCTCAATGATCCTATGGGATAAAAATCATTATTAACTGCATTCTGTAGATAAGGAAACTGAGGGTCAGGAAAACCCAGCTTACAAGCTGCAGAATCAGGATCTGAACCCAGCTACACCTCGTTCTGAGGTGGATGCTTATGTTCCCATGGCTCTACTGCTTTGGCTGCAGTCATTTCTGCTTCTTACACATATACACCTTTCCTCTCTCTCCTTCTGGCACTAAGGGGGATGATGACAGGTTCAACAACATAGTGTCACCCTCCCAACTCATCTAAGGACACTGGTGCCTCCTTTACCTACTGTGCCATTCTGCCCAAGAACTTCCCAGTAGTGTGCCCTTAGAGACCACGCTGTTTCGTTTTGTTTTTGGCAGACAGCTTTGTAAAGTGTGTTGTATTGCCCCTAAATTCTTCACAGAGGACTGAACGTTCAGAAGGCCTTGACTCCTCCAGGGCAGCCACCAAATCTTGGGTTTCTCCACATCCCAGCCTCCAGCTTCAGGCCTGGTCCAGCTACCTGGTTAAGGTTATTGGACTGGAATGGTAGTCCTTGGGGTATTTGCCTAGTAGATGATGTTTCTGATATTTTGAATTAGTTGCCCCCCAAAAAAGTATTAAGTATGAATTAGTTGTCAATTAAAAAATTTTTTTTTTTGAGAGGGGGTGGGTAGGGGCAGAGAGAGAGGGAGACGATTTGGGCCTTGAACCCACAAACTGTGAGATCATGACCTGAGCCTAAGGCGGACGCTCAACTGACTGAGACACCCAGGCACCCCAGTTGCCAATATTTTTTTAATTGGAGGAGTTGAAATGAATATCCACATTTCTAGGTTCTCTTGAAAAAATGATCAGATCTGGCAACTGAGTGTATGTTGTTGTACAGCAATGGGTGGGGAAGCCAGATGTTAACTGCCCTCTTTAGATGGGGTATAAGTTCTCCAGGCCAACATACATTCCGTTCCTGCCCTCTTCAGTTGTTCTGCTAATCTGATCTCTGACTTACTTTTCTCAATGGTCCAGAATCATCCCAATGAGCATTGGTTGACATTCTTATTTGCATAGTAACCACTGACTTGTTTGCCACTATGCTAGATGTCGCCACATTTCAGGACTTCCTGAATTCTTGTCTTGGTTATGATTTACCTATCTTCTAGTTGCCAACCAGGATCCTAAAATGTAAGCATTAATAATAACTCCTTAGGACCACCTGGCTGGCTTAGTCTGTAGAGCATACAACCCTCTCTCTTTTTTTAATGTTTATTTATTTATTTTTGAGAGAGACAGAGCATGCACAAGCAGGGGAGGGAGAGAGAGGGAAAGAGAATACCAAGCTCAAATACCTACACAGGGCTCCAACTCACAACCATGAGATCATGACCTGAGCCAAAATCAAGAGTCAGATGCTCAACCAATTGAGCCACCCAGGTGGCCCTAGAGCATGCAACTCTTGATCTCAAGGTTGTGAGTTTGACTCCCACATTGGATATAGAGATTACTTAATAAAATATTTATTTAAAAAATCTATAACCCCTGGGACACCTGGATAGCTCAGTTGGTTGGGCATCTGATTCTTGGTTTCAGCTCAGGTCATGATCTTGTGGTTTGTGGGTGTGAGCCCTGTGTTAGGCTCTGTGCTGTGTGGAGCCTACCTGGGATTCTCTCCCTCCCTCTCCCTCTGCCCCTCCCCTGCTCACATCCACACGTGTGTGCTATCTCTCTCTCAAAATAAATAAATAATCTTTAAATATATATATAAACTCAAGCTTACAGGATGGATCCTTGTAGTTTTTTTCTTTTTTTTTCCTTTTTTATGTTTTATTTCTGAGAGAGTACAAGAAGGGGAGGGGCAGAGAGAGAGGGACGGTGATCTGAAGCAGGCTCTGCACTAACAGCAGTGGAACCTGATGTGGGGGGCTTGAACTCAAGCCCCCAACGTGGGGCTTGAACTCACAAACTGAGATAATGACCTGAGCTGAAGTCAGACGCTCAACTGACTGAGCCACCCAGTTGCCCCCTTGTAGCTTCCTTTTGAGGTGGGCAGGCCTGGAATTGTTACACATTTGACAGAAAAGGAAACGGGGATGAGCGCTTACCTGAAGCATCACAGAGTCAGCCGTGAACAAGTGTCTGGGGCTTGAATAGTTCACACAGACAGGGAGTTTGATGTGCTAGTGGTCATGTGGTATGAGGATCAGATGATGAGGACTGTGCTCTGAGATCCTGGATCTTGGGGGTAGAAGAGGAGGATCCAAGGGGAGGACAAGGAGCTTGGCATCACTTCCCTATGGTGGTGTGAGGCTAAATGTGGATAATTCTCTGCCCTGGCATCCCGTTATCTATCGCTGTGTAACCAATCACCCTGCTTAGTAGCATAAAACAACGATCATTTACTATTATCTTTTTGTTTTAGGGGTTGCTTGAACTAAGCTGGGCAGTTCTTGCTCTTGATCTCTTGTGTAGTTGCAGTTAGACAGTGGCTGGACTGGTGCCATTTTGAAAGCTTCCTCACACACATGGCTGTCAGTTGATGCTGGCTGTCAGGATGAAACCTGCACATGACCTCTCCATGTGTCCTGGGCTTCCTCCTAGCATGGTAGCTGGATTCCAAGGGCAAATGTCCCCAGAGAGAGACAGGTGAAAGTTGTGTCACCTTTTATTTTTTTACCTATTCTTTTTTTTTTTTTTAAGTTTATTTTGAGAGAAGAGAGCACGTGAGCGAGCAGAGGAGGGACAGAGAGAGAGGGTGAGAGAGAATCCAAAGCAGGCTCTATGCTTCCCGTGTGGAGCCCAACACAGGGATCAGTCTCAGGAACTGCGAGACCATGACCTGAGCTGAAATCAAGAGTTGGATGCTTAACTGATTGAGCCACTATCAGCCAATAGTAGGGTGCCCCAACTATTCTTTAGAAACATTTTTTTCTAGATTTATGTAGATAAAATTGACATAGAACATTGTTTAAGTTTAAAGTATAATGTGGGGGTGCCTGGCTGGCTCATTTGGAGGAGCATGTGACTCTAGATCTTAGAGTTGTGAGTTTGAGCCCTATGTTGGGTGTAGAGATTACTTACTAAAATTAAATAATAAATAAACTTTAAAAATATGCAAAGTATACAATGTGATGATTTGATATACATATATATTATGAAATGATGACCACAATAATAAGGTTAGTTAACTAACTATATGGTTACTGTTCACCTCATGTAATTATCAGTTTTTTTGCTATAGTGGTAATGGTGGTGATGAGAACCTTTAAGACCTACTCTCTTAAGAGCTTTCAAGTATACAATACAGTATTGATAACTATAGTCACCATCTTGTACATTAGATCCCAGAACTTAGTTCATCTTCTAACTGGAAGTTTGTACCCTTTGACCAACATTTCCCCATTTCCTCAACCCCAGCCCCTGGCAACCACCATTCTACTCATTTTCTATGAGTTTGGCTTTTTGAGGTTCCACATATAAGTAAGACATGCAGTATTTGCCTTTCTCTATCTGACCTGTTTCACTTATAATGCCCTCAAGTCTATCCATGTTGTCCCAGGTGGCAGGATTTCCTTCTTTTTATGGCTGAATAATATTCCATTATGTGGGGGAAAGTGGCATATTGTTTCTTTATCCATTCATCCATTTATGGACACTCAGGTGTTTCCATGTCTTGTTTGTATCACCTTTTATGATCTAGCCTTGGAATTTATATTGGCATCACTTCCACCATACTGTTATTTGAAGCAATCACAAAGATCCACCCAAGTTCTAGAGAAAGGGCCATAGACTCTACCATTTGATTGGAGAGTGGCAAGGTTCTTTTTTTTTAATGTTTATTTTATTTTTGAGAGAAAGAGAGAGACAGCTTGAGTGGGGAAGGGGTAGGGAGAGAGAGAGACAGAAAATCTGAAGCAGGCTACGGGCTCTGAGCTGTCAGCACAGGGCCCGACGTGGGGCTCAAACTCACAAACCGTGAGATCATGACCTGAGCTGAAATCGGACACTCAACCGACTGAGGAGAGTGGCAAAGCTCTGGAAGAGCAGGAGGGATAGGAGATATTGATGTGATCATTTTTGAAAAATATACTCCTCCACACCAAATAGCTCTGGAGTCAGATGCCTGTGTTAGAATCCCAGTACACTTATGGCTCTAAGTCTCAGTTTCCTCATCTGTCAAATGGGACTAATAGTAGCACCTATTTCATGTGATTGCTATGAGGATTGAATGAGACAAGATCCCAAAGTGCAGAGTAACTGGCACATGGCCAGTGCTCAGTAGCTCTCGCTATTGTTGGGACAGATCATCATGCTAAGCTCTGATGAGTGTGAGTCACCCTGCCAGGCCACCGCCTGTTTGTGTGTGTGAGGAAGCCTGGGAGTATGTTCAAAGATGTGTGCACAAGTGGGTCTATGTGCACATGCCCAGAGGAGCTGAGTGTGTGTGTGTGTGTGTGTGTGTGTGTGTGTGTGTGTGTGTGTGCGTCAGTGTGAGTACTTATTGAGATGGGAACTTGGGCGGAGTCCTGTCTGTGCACCTAAGGACACATGTAGGGCTGTGGCTGTGTGTGTGAGTATGGGGGACGGGAGAGAGAATGACTGGGGCTGAGTGTGTGTCCACAGCTGTGCACAACTAGTATCAGATGTGTTAGATGGAACCATGAAAGTCCACAAGAATGTGGGATTTGGCCAAGCCTATGTGTTAGATTGTGTGTATACATGTGCATGAGTGTGTGTGTTTGCTGAAAGGTGTCTGTCCATGCGTGATGCTTGGAAAAAATGAGAAAATGTAGAAACAAAGAACGCTTTCAGACCTTCCCAGGAATGTTTGAATCAAATGAACCCTTGGGGACTGTGACCAGCTGGAAAGACAAGGCACACCAGGTGGAGAGGCGTAGAGAAAGGCTTTTCTGAGGTTCATAATCACACTTGGCTGAGAGCCAGGGGCCCTATTAGGGCCAACAGCTTCCCACACACAGTTGCCTCCTCAGCTTGGAGGACAGCTCCACATCTGGGCCCTCCTCCTCCTCATCCCTATTGCTATTAGTAGATAATTTGTTAATTCGTTCAAAAAATTTGTTTTAGTCAACTAGTTTATTCTTTGTTAAGTTTTTGTTTTATTTTATTTTATTTTTGAGGGGGGAGGGGCGGGGTGAGAGAGAGAGAGAGAGAGAGAGAGAGAATGAATCTTAAGCAGGCTCCACACTTAGTGTAGAACCTGATCTCACAACCGTGAGATCATGACCTGAGCTGAAATCAAGAGTCGATACTTAACCGACTGAGCCATCCAGGCGCCCCTTAAGTTTTTATTTTAATTCCAGTTAGTTAACATACAAAATATGAAACACTTCACAGGGCACCTGGGTGGCTTGGTCCATTAAGTGTCTGACTTGGGCTCAGGTCATGATTTTGTGGTCCGTGAGCCCGAGCCCCGGGTCAGGCTCTGTGCTTACAGCTTAGAGCCTGGAGGCTGCTTCAGATTATTAATCTTTCTCTCCCCCCCTCCTCGCTCACACTCTATCTCTCTCTCTCAAAAATAAGTAAACATTAAAAAATTTTTTTCAGAATATGGAACATTTTACAAATTTGTGTGTCATCCTTGTTCAGGGGCCATGCTAGTCCTTTGTGCATCGTTACAACTTTAGTATAAGTGCTGCAGGTGCGAGTCATTCATTCAAATATTTATTGAACACCTACTATGGGCCAGGAACTATGCTAGAGGCTGGGGATCAAGCAATGAACAAAGCCCTGTCCTAGAGGAGCTCATGTCCTAGTTGGAGGGGGTATTATATCCATAAGCACATATTTCATGGACAAATGTCACATCAAGTGGTGGTAAGTGTCATGAAGAAAAATCAGAGGGATGGGGTGACTTGGGAGGTGGGAGATACTCTAGAAAGGAGGTCAGGGAGGCCTCTCGAGCAGAAAACTCAGTGTCTAGGGGACATTTTATTTACTTATTTATTTATTTATCCCTAGATTTTTAAAAATGTTTATTTATTTTTAATTTTATTTTTAATTTTTTTAGAATTGCTAGAAGATAGTAAATATATTTTTTACGTTTTTATTTTAATTACCCATTGTTCATCACAAGTGCACTCCTTTATCCTTATTACCTATTTAACCCTTTCCCCTACCCATTTCCCCTCTATCAAAGTTACCTATATAAAAAGTTCTCTTAGTTAAGAATCTGTTTCTTGGTTTGTCTCTTTTTTTTCCCTTTGCTTGTTTTTTTTTTTATTTCACATATGAGTGAAATCATATGGTATTTGTCTTTCTCTTATTTTGCTTAGCCTTATACCCTCTGGATCCAACCATGTCGTTGCAAATGACAAGATTTCATTCTTTTTATGACTGAGTAATATTCCATTGTTCCATTTAAAAATTTACATACAAATTAGTTAGTATATAGTGCAACAATGATTTCAGGAGTAGATTCCCCAGTGCCCCTTACCCATTTAGCCCATCCCCCCCCCACACCCTCTCCAGCAACCCTCAGTTTGTTCTCCATATTTATGAGTCTCTTCTGTTTTGCCCCCCTCCCTGTTTTTATATTATTTTTGTTTCCCTTCCCTTATGTTCATCTGTTTTGTCTCTTAAAGTCCTCATATGAGTGAAGTCATCTGATTTTTGTCTTTCTCTGACTGACTCATTTCACTTAGCATAATACCCTCCAGTTCCATCCACATAGTTGCAAATGGCAAGATTGCATGCTTTTTAATTGCCGAGTAATACTCCATTGTATAGATATACCACATCTTCTTTATCCATTCATCTATCGATGGACATTTGGGCTCTTTCGATATTTTGGCTATTGTTGATAGTGCTGCTATAAACATGGGGGTGCCTGTGTCCCTTCAAAACAGCACACCTGTATCCCGTGGAGAAATGCCTAGTAATGCAATTGCTGGGTCATAGGGTAGTTCTATTTTTAGTTTTTTGAGGAACCTCTGTACTGTTTTCCAGAGTGGCTGTACCAGTTTGCATTCCCAATGTTTATTTATTTTTGAGAGAGAGGGAGACAGAGAGAGACAGAGCATGATTGTGGGAGGAGCAGAGAGAGAGGGAGACACAGAATCCAAAACAGGCTCCAGGCTCAGAGCTGTCAACACAGAGCCCGACACAGGGTCTGAACTCATGAACCACGAGATCATGACCTAAGCTGAAGTTGGACGCTTAACCGACTGAGCCTCCCAGGCACCCCTAGGGGAAGACATTTTAGGCAGAGGCAATAGCAAGCACCAGGACCTTGGGTGAAACTGTGCCTGGCATATCCCAGGATCAATGAGGAGACCATTGAGGCTGCAGTGAAATGAACTGGGGGCAGAGGGGAGGAAACTGGGTCATAAAGCGGCCAGGAGACTGGGAACCATGAGCTTCAGCAGGGGTGGCTGACTCTCCTTCCTCTCCTTTGCCTTCCCCACCACCCCTCATGTGTTCCTTTCCTGCCGCTGCTCTGCCAATTTATCATGGACTGGTGGCCTAAAACAACTGAAATTTATTCTCTCAGAATTATGGATACCAGAGTCCCAAATCAAGGTGTCAGCAGGGCCACATTTCCCCCAAAGGCTCTAGGGGAGAATCCTTTCTTGCCTCTTCCAGCTTCTGCTGGCTCTGGGAGTTCACTGGTTTATGGCCACATCCCTCCAATCTCTGTCTCCATCTTTGTGTGGCCTCCTCTTCTCCCTCTGTCTCTTCCCTCTTCTCTTCTCTTCTCTTCTATTCTGAGAGAGCTTGTCATTGGATTTAGGATTTAAGCTCACCTTGAGATCCTTAACTGAATTGCACCCACAAAGGCCCTTTTCCCAAATAAGGTCACAATCACAGGTTCTGGAGTTAGGATGTGAGTATATCTTTTGAGGAGCCACTGTCCAACCGACTGTACTTCATTTGTCCAGGATCTAAGGCAGAGTCTAGTAGGGCCTCTGTGGGTCTCAGCTTCTACCTTTGTAAAAGTGGACAATAGCATAGTCCTAACAGAGTTCAAGAGGGAAAGATGATGTCATGGATAAAAAAGTGTTCTATAGTGCCCCACATATGTAGGTGCTCAATTTTGAATTATTATTTGGGGGATGTCCCCCATGAAATTAGTCACTTTATCAAGTTTCTTGAGCTTCTATTGAGTGCAGAGCCTCTCCTAGGTGCCATAGGAGTCAAAAAGGAAGGGGCAGACCCACCATCAGATCCTCCTCCTGAGGCTGCTCTGGTTGGCAAAGAGTACCTGCCACCCTCACCCTTTGTGATAGTTAATTTTATATGTCAACTTGATTGAGCCGCACGGTGTCCAAATTAAACATTATTTCTGGGTGCCTCTGTGTTTTTCTGGATGGGATTAGGATTTGAATCAGCAGACTCAATAAGGTAGATGGTCCTCCCCAATGTGGGTGGGCACCATCTAATCCACTGAGGGCCTAAATAGAACAAAAGGCAGAGGAAGGGAGGATTTGTTCCCTTCCTGACTTCTTGTTGAGCTGGGACATTGATCTTCTGCCCTTGAACTGAATTCCACCTTCAGCTTTCCTGGGTCTCCAGGTTGAAGATCATGAGATCTCCTTAGTCTCCATAATCATGTGAGCCAATTCCTCAAAATAAATTTCTCTCTCTTTTTTAACATGGATGAATCTCAGATACTAAGTTTAATGAAAGAAGCCAAGTAAAAAAGAGCATGTGCTGTATAAGTCCACTTGTATGAAGTTCAAGAACAGGCAAAACTAATTTATGTTTATAGAAATTAGAATAGTTGTTACTTGGGGCACCTGGGTGGCTCAGTCGGTTAAGCGTCCGACTCTGGATTTCAGCTCAGGTCATGATCTCGTGGTTCGTGAGTTCGGGCTCTGCATCAGGTTCCACACTGGCAGTGTGGAGACTGCTTAGGATTGTCTCTCTCTCTCTCCCTCTCTTGGCCCCTCCCCAGCACACTCTTTCTCTCTCTCTCTCAAAGTAAATAAATAAACTTAAAAATTAAAAAAAAAATAGTTGTTAGTTTGGCAGAGGGATTGAGGACTCTCAGCTGGGAAGGGACATGAAGGAGCCATTTATGGTCTGGAAATAGTCTGGGTAGAGGTTACATGGGTTGAACAAAAGTAAAAATGCATGAAGCTGGCCACTTATGTGTGTTTCATTTACTTAATTGTATATCACAATCGCAACTTAACAAGACTGCCAGTACCAGATGTTGACAAGGATGAGGAGTACCAGGACTTCTCATGCTTTGCTAGTAGGGGAGGAGTAAATAGCTATAACCTCTCTGGGGAGCTGTTCAGCAATAACTTGCAAAGTTGAAGTTGCGCGTGCCCTTTGACCCACCAATTCTATTCCCAAGTCTATACCTGAGAAAATATCACACATGTGCACAAGAAGACATGTACAATATTGTTTATAGCATCCTTGTTTGTGAATGTGAAATATTAGAGGCAGTCTGAAGAGGGACGCCTGGGTG
This sequence comes from Prionailurus viverrinus, assembly GCF_022837055.1. Classification (NCBI taxonomy): domain Eukaryota; kingdom Metazoa; phylum Chordata; class Mammalia; order Carnivora; family Felidae; genus Prionailurus; species Prionailurus viverrinus. The sequence continues at coordinate 24,844,070 of NC_062563.1, read as the reverse complement.
GTCAGTTGGTTAAGCATCTGACTCTTGGTTTTGGCTCAGGTCATATCTCATGGTTCCTGAGATAGACCCCCGTGTTGGGCTCGGCACTGATAGCACAGAGCCTGCTTGGGATTCCCTCTCTTCACTGTCTCTGCCCCTTCCCTGATTTCTTTCTCTCTTTCTCTCAGAATAAATAAACATTTAAAAAACAAAAAAAAAGAAGCAGACTGAAGGTTCGTCAACAGAATAATAACATGTGGTGCACTCATGTAATGTAATTATGCATAACAGGTGGGTTAGAGAGAAGATGAGGCAGCGAATCATAGGTAGTAGATTTATAAGGGCCTCAAAGATCAAGTCCAGGGGTGCCTGGGTGACTCAGCTTGTTAAGTGTCCTACTCTTGATTTCGGCTTAGGTCCTGACCTCACAGTTGTGAAATTGAATCCTGTGTCAGGCTCTGTGCCAAGTGTAGAGCCTGCTTGGGATTCTCTCTCTCCCTCTTTCTCTGTCCCTCCCCTGTACTCACTTTCACTCTCTCTCTCTCTCTCTCTTTCAGAATAAATAAATTTTTTTAATAAAGAAATAAGTAAAATGATAGGATTAAAAAAATCAAGTCCATGCTCTATTTTAGACATAATGAGACTGATGCACAGAGAGGCTGACTGATTTGTCCAAGGTCACACAGCAAATTAATGAACAAGTCAGGTTAGGCCTAGGTTTTCTTATTCCCAATCCAGTACTCATCCCTAGAGGTAGAAAGGATATTAATTATAATCCCTGTTCAGGGAACTAACTTGGGGGACCGAAACAGCCCCAACATGGGGAGGTGAGCACAATCATGTTTTGGGTGTAGGGACACACTGCCCACAGAGATGGCCTATGACCAGCTCAAGGTCCAGCTGCCCCATCACAAATCTTATGAAACCTTCACCACTTCTCTGAGACCATGCCAGGGTTTCTCAGGGGCCGCCAGCAGGTGCTATGACCAAAGGGAGTTGGGGCAGAGTGAAGATATTGGTGCCAGACCTTTCCGTGAAAACTCTCATCCCATCAGGATCTACCTTCGATTCCCACCCTAGGTCCCACCCCTGCCCTGCCTGTAACCCTCCTGCACTCAGCCACCCCATCACTCCTTGCTGCTTCAGGCTTCCCCATCCTTGGTCCCTGCCACTAAGGTCCCATCTTAGATGTTTCCTCTGTGGCCTCTGAACCTCTTCTTCTATAGAAAGCATACTTCTTGACCTTCCCAGAATGTTTCCTTTCAGGGCCTCTGTACAAGGGTAAATGAGGGGCCCTGATTTGAGGTTGACTTTACTTGATGGAATGATTCTTTGTAAAATTTGTCCAGAGAGATATCCTAATCTTCACAGAGGTCATTATGGTGGCCTTGTCTCCCCTCCTGAGCCTCCTGAGACTTCCCCTAGAGCCCACTCAAGCAGAGACCTCTAATTTCCTATCAACTCCATGCATCTTAGAACCTTCTCCACTCCCTGGTGCTCCTTGAACACTGTTGCTTCAATTTAACTGTCTGAGCCTCTCTTTCCTCAGTTGCAGAGTGGAGATGGTGAAGTATTGCCAAAGAATGCTCTTGGTTGCAAGTAATAGAAAACCCACCCAATAGTAGATTAGGGGACTTTGTCTCACAGGAAGTCTTGACACAGGGAACTGCTTGTGTTCTTTCACTGGCTTAAGGATGTCGTATCCAGTGTCTCTGTGAGTCTGTTGGCCTTTTCCTCATGTTGCGGCCTCATGGAATATGTTGTTCCATAGATGACATCATTCCATGTTCCAGGTAGAAGTAGAAAGAAAAGTAAAGGAAGAATGAGCAACCTGAGTCTCTTCTTGGAAAGTCAACGTATTCCCAGAAGTTTTATCCAGTGGTCATTCTCTTCTGTCTCATTGGCCAGAACTATGTCACAGTGCCCCCCGTTAGCCAGAAGCTAGCTAGAGAGGGGAATATCGATGGAGTCAGTCACTAGCAAACAGTATTCACACACACATCAACCTCTCAAGGATTACATAAGCATAGTGCCACCAGAACAGCTAAAATGTAAAAGGCTGACAATATCAAGTGTTGATTAGAATGTGAAGCAACTAGAACTCTCATACATTGTTAGTAGGAGAATAAATCGGTACAACCCCTTTGGAAAACAATTTGGCAATGCATACTAAAGCTAAATGTCCAAAGTCATGCTGCAAAGGCAGGCTTCAAGCCCAGGTATGGTGACTCCAAATCCTGTGCTTCTTAGAGGAAACAGGATCTCCAACCAATGGGAATATAAATTAGAAAAGCCTTCTTAGGGAGATTTGGCAGGATCATTATTAAAAATGTAATGGCCTTTGACTCAGCACGTTCATCATCACAACCTACCCTAGGACACATATCCATGTGGCTAGAAAGAGGCATGTGCAATTCACTTCAGCATTGTTTGTAACGGGAAAATAGGAAACAATCCAAATATCCCCCAGTAGGGTACTGAGGTGAGCCATTGCATTTAGTAAGGCTCCTAGGAGTGCAGTGGGTAAACGTGTGGACTCTCAGTTCAAATCTGGGTTCATTTACTTGGATAATATACTTACCCTCTCTAGGCCTCACTTTCTTCTTATTTATTTATTTATTTATTTAATACTTAAAAAAAATTTTTTTTTAACGTTTATTTATTTTTGAGACAGAGAGAGACAGAGCATCAATGGGGGAGGGTCAGAGAGAGGGAGACACAGAATCTGAAACAGGCTCCAGGCTCCGAGCTGTCAGCACAGAGCCCGACGTGGGGCTCGAACTCACGGACCGCGAGATCGTGACCTGAGCCGAAGTCAGCTGCTTAACCGACTGAGCCACCCAGGCGCCCCACTTTTTTTTTTTTTTTAAAGTAAGCTCTACACCCAATGTGAGGCTTGAACTCACAACCCTGAGATCAAGAGTTGCACGCTCTACCGACTGAGTCAGCCAGGTGCCCCACATTCTTTCCATTTTAAAGGTAAAGAAAGTGGGGTGCGTGGCTGACTCAGTAGAGCATGTGACTCTTGATCTCAGGGCTGTGAGTTTGAGCCCCACATTGGGTGTAGAGATTACTTAAGAAAGTAGAATCTTTGGAGCACCTGAGTGTCTCAGTCAGTTGAGTGTCTGACTCTTGATTTCAGCTCAGGTCACAATCCCACAGTCATGGGATTGAGCCCTATTTCTGGCTCCACAAAGCCTGCTTGGATTCTCTCTTTCCCTCTCTCTCTGTCCCTCCCCTGCTTCTGTGCACAAGCATGCACATGTATGTTCTCTGTCTCTCTGTCTCTCAAAATAAATAAAAACTTAAAAAAATTTTTAAATAAATAGATTAATTAATTAATTAATTTTAAAAGTGGAAAGAATGCTAGTGACCAGAGGCTGTCAGGTTGAAATAAGATACGCACAGGAAGCACAGAGGGAGGATGGGGCCTAGTCCCTTGGAGGCACTTGAGCGTATTTTCACAGCATACACACCGTGGAATACAGGGCAGTGGTTAAAGAGAACTAGGATATCTCTGTGTACTTGTATAGGAAAGAAATTTCTCCTTTTTTTTTAATGTTTATTTATTTTTGAGAGAAAGACAGAGTGTGACTGGGAGAGGGGCAGAGAGAGAGAGAGAGAGAGAGAGAGAGAGAGACAGGACTTGAAGCAGGCTCCAGGCTCTGAGCTGTCAGCACAGAGCTCAACATGGGGCTCGAGCTCACAAACCATGAGATCATGACCCGAGCTGAAGTCAGATGCTTAACTGACTGAACCACCCAGGTGCCCCAAGGAAGGAAATTTCTAAGTCCTAGGGTGAAGTAGGAAAAACTAGTTGCAGAACAACATGACCCCGTTGGACAGCAAAATTATTTTTTTAAGTTTATTTTTTTATTTTGAGAGAGAGAGAGAGAGAAAGAGCACTCTTGCAAGCTGGGAAGAGGCAGAGAGAGAGGGAAAGAGAGAATCCGAAGCAGGTTCCATGCTGTCAGTGCAGAGCCCAATACAGGGCTCCATCTCAGGAACCCGTGAGATCATGACCTGAGCCGAAATCAAGAGTCCATTGCTCAACCGACTGAGCCACCCAGGTGCCCCAAAATGATATTTTTCTATATGTTTATGCCACAAATCTATAGAAAACAAATTCTGGCAGTATATGTACCACATGTATGACTGTGTTACCTCTAGGGCAAAGGAAGAATTTTGCTGTTTTACCCCTGGGCTCTGCCACTTACTAGCTATGTGATCTTGGGCAAGTTATAGTGCCTCTCTGTGCCTCAGTTTCCCCATCTTTAAAATGGGGATATGCTAGTAGCTACCTGATAAATGGTTGTGAGAATTAAATGAGCAAATACACATGAATCACCTAGAATAGTGCCTGTAACACAGTGTAAGACAACTGTTAGTTTTTACTTATGAAATTAAATTTCTTTTCATTCTTCTGTGCCCTTTCACTGTGCTAAAACTTCTCTGTCTTGGTCAGAAGTGGGGGACAGCTAGCCCCTCACAATTCCTTCAGGGTCTTATGCAGAGGAAAAGCTTGAAAAAGTTTAAAGGGTTGTACTGAAGACACAGGGTTAAGACAAGGACAGCAGGGTAAGGACAGGCCTGTGGGTGGTGGGAAGGAGTGGGCCTGGAGGTGGAGGAGTGGAAGAGGGGACACAGCAGGGCTCAGGTTCCAAGAACAGGGCCTGATGACCGTATTCGTCCAATTTAAGATCCATCATTGTAATACGCACCATTATTTTATGTAACACTACGTAATTTTTACATGCACCTCAACTATTACATGTATCCCAATTTCAAAGATATTAACAGGCAAACAGATGTGCATCGTAGAATCATTAAAATATGGGTCCTTAAAGCGTTGAAAGATTATAATGCCCTCACCCCAAATTTTTAATATCCCACTAAACTAAGTATAACAGGATTTTCCCTGTGATGATTACTTTGAAGTTTTAAGGGGGAAATAGTAAATGTCAAATTCTTTCCTTAAAACGTATCTCATATCTCGTCTTTATTCCCCTGCATGGGCTGAGTCAGCCTGTTGGGTGACCCGGGCCTGCCCTGGGGGAGGGAGGGAAGCCACACAACTGAGTTCTTTGAGCCTACCCCCTGCCCCGAGGGAGGCAGCAGCAGCTGGAAAAGGGCCCAGCTTTATGGGGAACAATGGTGCCAGCCAGCTGCGGGTGAAGCAGGGCTGAGCAGCCTGGCCTAGCCTGGCCTGGGTCCAAAAAAGTGACCTTGCACCTAAGGGGTGCACTTCACTTGGGCAAAGGTCTGAGAGATACAGGGAAAACGGACAGGGGATCCCCTCAACATTCCTAGTGAACAACTATTGTTCCCTCTGACTCACTGAGTCCACTGTCAAGTGATGATTTGTATAATCTTTTATAAACATGCCCAGGTCATGTTGTTTTGACAGTATCTGTCTGACACATCAGATAAAGTGTCTGACCCACCTGATCATTGGCATGAGATCCACATGACTTGAAGTAAGAATATCTCCAGGACAGGGGAGATCCGTGGGCACCTGCCTGCCCCTACTCCTTCAAGCCAATCTTTACCGTGACATAGTAACTGCCTGGGTTCAAAGCCCACCTCTAACACTTCCCATGTGCATGATCTTGGGTGAATTACTTTGCCACTGTGGTAGCTAGCCTCCATGATGTCCCTCAGTTGTTTTCACCTCCTGATATCCAATGTGTAGTCAGTCCCCTCCTACAATGACTAGGGCTGACCTGTGTTACCACTAGGGCATTACAGAAATGACAGTGTGACTTCTGAGGCTAAGTCAGAAAATACATTTCAGCTTCCACTTTGCTGGATGGGTTGCTCTAGAAGTCAGCTGCCATGTTGTCAGCACACTCAAGCATCCCAATAGAGAGATCCACAGGCAAATAACTGATATCCCATGGCAACTGCCAGCCGCTTTGCTAACCCTGTTCCTGAGCCACCTTGGAAATGGATCCTCCAGCCCTAGTTGAGCTTTAAGATGACTGCAGCCCTGGGGCGCCTGGGTGGCGCAGTCGGTTGAGCGTCCGACTTCAGCCAGGTCACGATCTCGCGGTACGTGAGTTCGAGCCCCGCGTCAGGCTCTGGGCTGATGGCTCGGAGCCTGGAGCCTGTTTCCGATTCTGTGTCTCCCTCTCTCTCTGCCCCTCCCCCGTTCATGCTCTGTCTCTCTCTGTCCCAAAAATAAATAAAAAACATTGAAAAAAAATTAAAAAAAAAAAAAAAAGATGACTGCAGCCCTGGATAACGGCTTGCCTAGAATCTCCTGGATTGCCCCAGGCTAGAATTAAGAATGCTCTTAAATTCCTGACCCACAGAAAATGTGTGAGATAATAAATGATTATTGTAATTTTAAGCTGTTAAGCTTTAGAGTAATTTGTTATGCCACAAGTAGATAATGAGTACAGTCCTCCTTAACCTCCCTTTCCTCATTTTTGAAATGAAGATGACAATACTACCTGCTTCAGGGATGCCTGGGTGGCTCAGTCAGTCGAGCGGTTCAGCATCCATCGGACTCTTGATTTCAGCTCAGGTCATGATCTCACCGTTTGTGAAGAGCCCTGCACTGTTAGTGCAGAGCCTGCTTGAGATTTTCTCTCTCTTTCTCTCTCTGCCCCTCCCCTGATCTCTCTCTCTCTCTCTCTCTCTCTCTCTCTCTCTCTCTCTCAAAAATAAATAAATAAGCATTAAAAAAAAATAGTACCTGCTTCAGAGAATCACAGTGAGGATTTAAAAGATTGCCTGGGAAGGGTCTGGCTCCTAGCAAACACTCATAGATAGGAGCCAATATTACTGTATTATTTTACAGCCTTTATTAATCGAGAGCAGAGATGAAGTACTGTGGGAGGAAGAGAGCCAGGAGGGAGGATGAAGTAGCAACACCCAGTATCTTCTTGATTTTCTGGGCAATTCAATTCTACCTCTCCTCACATATCCTCTCTCGAGACAGAGACAGAAGTCCTGTGGGAACCTCAGTCTCCTCAGGAGGCAGAGTGAGGAGCCATTGCTCCTTGGAGCATCCCTCTTACAATCTCAGTCTCCACCTCTGGAGTTTATCAAGTAATTTCTTTCTCATCTGCTAGCAGGCCCTATCAACAGAATTCGCTTTATCTCACTGCTTTCCGGGATGTTCCCTTACCACTGGCAGCCACATGGCTAAGGATTGCTTTGCTCCTTAATGGAACTCTGAGAACCAAGTTTAAATTTTAACTCTGCTACTGATTTGCCTTTTGTCAAGCCACTCAACCTCTTGAGGCCCATTTCCTCATCTGCCAAACAGAATTTTGCCTCAGGGCTGTTGGCAGAAGAAAAATGAAGCAAGACAGTGAGATCTGAATGCTTTAAGTGGAAATAATAAACTATAAATGCCCCAAAGTCTGTCAGGTGCTGCCCAGCTCCCCACTCTACCCCATTCTTCCCATAGTCAGGGCCACTGAATTCTCACATGCAGGCTTTGGTCTTGCTCTGGGATTGAGACCAACCTTGTTTTTTAATCAGAGGATTTTATTTTGTATTTAAAAATTTTTCTTAAATGTTTATTTATTTTTGAGAGAGAGAGAGACAGAGTGAGAGCTGGAGAGGGGCAGAGAGAAAGGGAGACACAGAATCCAAAGCAGGCTCCAGGCTCTGAGCTGTCAGCACAGAGCCCGACACGGGGCTCAAACTCACGGACTGTGAGATCATGACCTGAGCTGAAGTCAGATGCCCGGATGACTGAGCCACCCAGGTGCCCCTTAATCAGGGGATTTTAAAGAGATTTGATTTCTTTAATCAGGGGCTCAGCTATGAGTTGAAAATGTGCCCGGTACCATGTTTCCTATGTCAAAGACTAGTTCAAAATAAAACTATTTTTAAATCAAAGTAATAAAAATCCCAGTATAGAATATTGTCCTTAAATTTGGATGTGCATTGGAAGCAGCCTGAGCAGTTAAGGTTGACACCTGGACCCACCTCCAGAGATTTAGATTTTGTTATCTAGGGTGGGGCTTGGACATTGGGATTTTTAAAAGCTCCTCTGCCTCACTCCCCTGAATGAAACAATTGTTTTCAAGACGCTGGACATCAGGTCATTAAGGACAGTGATCCCCAATAACTGCATCTCAGAACAGAGTTCAAGTATACATATAGAGTTACAAAAATATCTGGCAGCCAACGCGAAATATTCCCGATACCTGGCATTCAATAGGAGAATGTACTAGTCGTGCCAAGCAGGAAATAATGAGAAGAAAAAAGAATGGAAACTGACTCAGGGGCACCTGGGTGCCTCATTGGGTTGAGTGTCCAACTTCAGCTCAGGTCATGATCACGTGGTTCCTGAGTTAGAGCCCCACACCAGGCTCTCTGCTGTCAGCACAGAACCCTCTTCAGATTCTCTGTCTCCGTCTCTCTCTGCCCCTCCCTGGCTTGTGCTCTCTCTCTCCCTCTCTCAAAGAATAAATGAACATAAAAAAAAATTTTTTTAAATAATGAACAGAGCATCAGTGAGCTGTGAGGTAACATCAAGCAATCTAATACACATGTAACTGGGGTCTCTGAAGGTGAGACAGAAAAATTACTTGAAGCAATAATGGCTGAAAAGTTTCCAAATATGATGACATAATTGCCAATGTAGAGAAGAAAAAAAAAAACCAGGGGAATCTGCTTTTTAAAAAACTACTAGAACTAATAAAAAGGTCAATATACAAAAATAAATTGTATTTCTCTATACCAGCAATGAGTAACTAGAAATTGGAATAAAAATATTATTTATAGTAGCATCCAAAACTATGAAATACTTAGGAGTAAGTTTGGTAAAGGATATGAAGTATCTCTGTACTCCAAAAACTATAGAACACTGCTGAGAGACTTAAAGATTTAAATAAAGACTTAAATAAATGGAGAAAGTATGTGTTATGGGTCATAAGACTTAATTCTCCCCAAATTGACCTAGAGATTCAGTGCAATCCCAATTAAAAATTCCAGTGGGCTTTTTGTAGAAATTGACAGGCTGATCTTATTTATTATTATTTTTTATGCTTTTTTTTTCATTTGAGAGAGAGAGAGAGAATCACTTGAGGTGGGGCAGAGGGAGAGAGAGAAAAAGAGACAGAGAGACAGAGAGAGAGAATCTTAAGTATACTCTGTGTTCAGGACAGAGCCTGACGCAGGGCTTGATCTCATGACGGGTAAGCACAACCGGAACCGGAGCTGATATCAAGAGTCTGGCGCTTAACTGATTGAACCATCCAGGTGCTCCTGATTCTTAATAATAACATATTTACGGGGCGCCTGGGTGGCTCAGTCGGTTGAGCCTCCGACTTCAGCTTAGGTCATGATCTCGCGGTTCGTGGGTTCGAGCCCCACGTCGGGCTCTGTGCTGATGGCTCGGAGCCTGGAGCCTGCTTCGGATTCTCTGTCTCCCTCTCTCTCTCCCTGCCCTTCCCTCACTTGTGCTCTGTCTCTCACTCTCTAAAATAAATGAACATGAAAAATAAAAAAAATGTTTAAAAAAATAATAACATATTTACTTATTTGCTTTATCCTATACTACACATACATTCAGTAGTTCCAAAATTACCATCCCAATATTAATAGTAATAGTAAAAACGCCAAATGAAGCTTTGGTCTTCAGAATATATCTCCCTAAGTGTATAGACTCTCTGTGTTCAGATGTTACTCTATTATTTCTTATTCATTTTAAGCCCTGGGAATGAATTATATCATTTTGATGGAGAAGAGAACCGGTCCCTGAGGACAACAGTATTTAGATGTCAGGTGAAACAGTTGGCAGGAAGAAAAGCTGGAATTTGAGGTGTCACAGGGACTCAGAGAAGACAGTTTTTCATTACCAATGGAGGGTCCACAATTGTACTGACGGCTGCTTAGAGCTCACACATGACAACGAATATATGTTTATTGGATAGTTATTTATATTCCAGTGTGAAATAATAGAATATATATATAAAAGTTTCTGCCCCGGATCCTGGCACAGAGTTTCTAAAACCCTTGTAATTTTCCAAGTGGTAAAAGCACTAGGAGCATTTTTGCTCTAATGTTTTGTCTTTGACCCTGGTTCCCAATACAGAGCTCCTAGATCTCTTGGAATTTCCTGGGTGATAGCATCTTTTTTTCTAATGAGTGGACTCTTGGTGGGCTCCTGAATAGCTTCCGAATGGGACCAAGCCACGATTAGAGGCTTAGAACTTGCAGCCCCACCCTCCAACCTCGGGGAAGGGAGAGGAGTTGGAGATTGAGTTAATGACCAAGAATCATTAACTAAGAAGGGACATCTGGCTGGCTCAGTTGATGGAGCATGTGCCTCTTGATATCGGGGTTGTAAGTTCAAACCCCATGTTGGGTGTAGAGATTACTTAAAAATAAAATCTTTAAAAAAAAAAAAAGGAAGAATCATTAACTATACTATGTGATGAAACCTCCATAAAAGTCCCAAAAGTTTGGGGTGTGGGGTGCTTCTGAGTTGGTAAGCACAACCATGTGCCAGGACAGTGGTGCACCCCAAGTTCACAGGGCAGATGTTTCTAGAAGTCCACTGTGTGTATCTTCCTCTGGTTGTTCATTTGTATCTTTTAAAATATCCTTGGTAATAAATCAGCGATAGTAAGTAAATTGTTCTCCTGGGTTCTGTAAGCCACTCTAGCAAATTACCAAACTTGAGAAGGGGGTCATGGGACCCTCCAATTTGTAGTCAAGTGTGACAGAAGTTATAGTAACCTGGGTACCCACTCCTTGTGATTGGTGTCTGAAGTCGGTGTCTTGTTAGACTGAGGGAGCCCTTAACCTGTGGGAACCATGCTAACTCCAGGCAGTTAGTGTCAGAATTGCTTGGTATGGAAAACCCCCACATCTAGTGTCAGAAGTGTTGTGAGTGTGGTAGTTGCAGTGTGAGAGTACAGGAAATCAGTGAATTTTTCCTAGACAGCCAGGCACTGTGTTTGGTACCTTACACACAGCTACCCATTTAATCTTTGTAGTAAGCCTGTGGGGTCAGTATGGTTACCATGTCCATTCTCCACGTGAGGAATTGAGTTACAGAGAGATTAGACAACTTCTCCAAGGTCGCACAGCAAGAGAGGAGACTTGATTTCTCACCCAGGCTGTTTACCTCTAATCACGAATGCCCACTGGATTTAGAAACATAGCAGTTGTTGGTGGCCTTAAGAAAAGCAATTTCAGGGGCGCCTGGGTGGCTCAGTCGGTTGAGCATCCGACTTGGGCTCAGGTCATGATCTCACGGCTCATGAGTTGGAGCCCTGCATCGGGCTCTGTGCTGTGCTGGCAGCTCGGAGCCTGGAGCCTACTTTGGGTTCTGTATCTCCTTCTCTCTCTGCCCCTCTTCTGCTCGCACTGTCTCTCTCTCAGAAATAAATGAACATTAAAAAAAAAAAAAAGCAATTTCAGAGGTGCCTGGGTGGCTCAGTGGGTTAAGTGTCTGACTCTTGATTTCAGCTCACATCATGATCTCATGGTTTTGTGAGTTTGCACCTCAGGCATCTGTCAGTGCAGAGCCTGCTTGGGACTCTGTCTCTCTGTGCCCCTCCCCTGCTTGCACTCTCTCTGGCCCTCTCAAAATAAATAAACTTAAAAAATTTTTTTTTAAAAAAGCAATTTCAGGGGCACCTGGGTGGCTCAGTTGGTTAAGCGTCCAACTTCAGCTCAGGTCATGAACTCGCAGTTTGTGAAAATAATGAAATAATAAAAGCAATTTCAGTGGAAAAAAGGGGACAAAAGCTAGACTGGAGTACGGTAAAGAGTAGATGTGGAGGGAGAAAGCAGAGACACCGAATTGAGTTTGTTTTTTGAAGAAGTCTGGCTATGAAAGGGAACAGAGGATAGAAATACAGATAAAGGGGATGCAGAATCAAAGGAGAGTTGCTTACTTATTTTTTGATATGATAGGATCCAAAACATGTTCGTTTGCGGACAGAATAAACCAATAGAGAAGGAGAAACTAGCGAAGCAGAAAAGAGAGTAGAATTGAGAGGATGAAAGGGACTGAGACCCTGAGACCCAGAGCATCAATGGAGGAGATGGTTTTACACAGGGCGAGAGATATCTCTTCATTTGGCACAGATGGGAAAGTAAAGAAGTTCTCTTGTCTTCCATTTCTTCAAGGAACTTAAGACAACATTGCCAGCTGAAAGTGGAGAGAGTTCTTGAGAGAGGTTTGAAGGAGAGGAGAATGTATGAAACAGTTGTCTGATAGAGCGAGCCAAAGGTGTTATCCTGTAAGGCTGAGACCCCACTGCAATTTATGTACTTGAATCAAAAGTAAAACAAAGCCAAGATGTATGGTTTTCTCCAGCTGTATTCAACATGGCTACCAGAGAAGGCAGACAGATGATGGGGCTCATTCTGGGTTGGGAATTACCCAGAGGAGGATGGGGCAAGGAGTTGACCACAGTGACAGAGCAGGGAATCCATGGAAGGCACATGGAAGCAGAGGGGATGTGTGAACAGTGTATCAGGGCCACTGAATTTGTGGTCTCAGTGAGGTCAATGATGTGTAGGGAAGGAAAAATTCTTCCTCTACCCTTCAGGATCTTCCACCTGGACTAAGACTTAAATTTACATTAGACAGATTAGTAGGAAAAAGCCCCAAAGTTTTATTATGTGCACATGGAAGCCCGATGATGAAATTGAGACCTGAACAAATGACCACCACATGCAGTTTTTATACAATTTAGACAAATTGCTCCTTTGCAAACTGTAAGTTTGTAAGGAATTGACAGGATAAAGAAAACAGATGTTTGGGAGCTTTAATTAGTAAGGAATTCTAAGTGGAATTTGTGCTGAGGTAGTAGATTAGTAAAAAAGTATAAAGGCTTATTTCTATAGCTCTCTGGGCTTTAAAGTTCCTATCTCTGGTGATAAGGATGTCTTTTTACTCCCTAGTACAGGGAGAGTTCCTTTCTTTTTTTTTTTTTTTTAAATGTTTATTTTTGTGACAGAGAGAGAGAGAGTGAGCGCAAGTGGGGGAGGGGCAGAGAGAGAGAGAGAGACACAGCATGATCTGAGCCAAAGTCAGCACTTAACTGACTGAGCCACCCAGGCACCCCGGGAGAGTTTTTTTTTTCATATGGGAGATTTGTTTCCAGATTTCAACAGGACAGAGGAGGGTCTGAGTGTCCTTGCACTGGTCTCTTCCCAAGTAGCTTCAATTCAAAATAATCAGTACATCATTGTGGTATGTTTTGGGTGGTCTGCCATTGGCCTCTACAGAAGAAAGGAGAGGAGGTGGTAGAGGCAAATCAAGGGTTCAGACTTGATGTTCAGGTATGACCCTGGAAGACCAAGGTCATTGGAGGTGAGGAGGCCAAGGAAGGCTGTGATGTTGAACCAATCATCCCAGAAGGCTGTCAGGAGTAGAGGTGAGAAGTAAAACAACTAGTCTTTCTGTAGAGGAGGAAATGGAATTTAGAGGTGGTGAGGAGCATTCTTTATTATTGTTTTTTAATGTTTATTTTTGAGAGAGAGAGAGAGAGAGAGAGCGCACACACACACACACACATATATGTGTGAATGGGGGATGGGCAGAGAGAAATGGGGACAGAGGATCTGAAGCAGGCTCCATACCATCAGTGCAGAGCCCGATGTGGGGCTCGAACACACAAACTATGAGATCATGACCTGAGCTGAAGTCAGATGCTAAACTGACTGAGCCACCCAGACACCTCAAGGAGCATTCTTAAGGTCACACAATGATGTTGACAGTGGAGCTGAAATTTGAGGCCAGTTCTGCCTAACCTTGGAGCCTGGGTCAAACCTCTACTCTGTTGAATCAGCGAGTTCAGCCTCTGAGGCTGGGGGTCCTAAGTGCTTTTGTCTCCTCTCCTGCAGGGCTGGCCTCTGCCAGGCTACCACATGCCAACTGCTGGCTTACCCCAGCCACCTGCCCCATCATCTCTGAATCCTGCATTATGTTCCCTGTCATGGACTTTTTTCTCTTCCCCTTTAGCTGACTCTGTTCCAGAACCTGTTCTACCCTGGAAGGCTGAGTCAATAGCTCCAGATTTTGCTATTCATGCCACACCTTGTCCCATGACTAGGCCTTCTTCTGACATGGACTATAAGAGAAATGATAGCAATAATGAAAATAAGAGCACCTACTTCTGTTACCTTTAACAAGCACCCACTCCGTGCCAAACTTGGCAGACGTCCTTTCTCATTTGGGCCTCATGACATCTAATTATTTTATCCATTTTACAGATGAGAACACAAAGGCTCAGAGAGATAAAGCCACTTGTCTGTGACCACACAGGCAGGAAGTTGCAAGCGCTGGAGACAATCCTGAGAATGGTTAGCTCTCACAGTCCTTGTCCTTTGAGAATTATGAAAGTTAAATGAAATCACGGGCATCATAGTATAACACATTTTTATTAAAATAACTTTTAAAAAGAATTGCATGTTTTCTGACCCCCATCAGCCAAAGCAGGCTGGCATTTGCTGTCACATCTCCTGCAAGAATTCCTTGGAAGCTTTGGGGGTGTCTTTCCTGTGTTACAAAACAAGTCCTGTCAGCTGCCACATGACCTTACCATTGCTAACCCTAACTGAGTAGGCACTTAAAGGGTGCCTGGCATCTGGCCTAGCATTCTATGCACGTGATTTCATATACATGTCCTAACATACACATATTAAATATAGATAAACTAAATCCATACACGCACACACACATATATAAAATATTGATTCTATTTCACAAATGAGGCACAAAGAAATAAGGGTGGTAGCTATTGGGAGCATCCAGAGCTCAGGGCTGGCAAAGCAAGCTGTAGTATCCATCCCCACAATAGTGATCCTGGCATGTCTCCTGGCCTGAAATCTCGGGGTGATTTCCAGAGTTGTTCCTAATCGTATGCCGTCCCCAAGACTGGTGCTCTGGCTCTCATGGACATTCTATGAGCTACCCAACATCCTTTATTGAATTTCTTTCCTAAACAAACTGGAGAGAGTTGGTTTCTTTTATTTGCAACTAAGATTTCTTTTCTTTTTTCTTTTTTTGCAACTAAGATTTCTGATTGACACGCTCCATGGCAACTCTATCAGGTATGTGTATTATTTGTATTATTTTTAAAGTATTTTTGAGTTATTTAATCAATGTTTTAAAGTAATTGTATAGGTGCTTGTGAATCCACCATCCCCAAATAAAATGAAGAACCTCACAACCGTTTGCCCTCTTCCACACCCGGCCCTTTCCTGGACCACGTAACCATCCTCTTGAACGCTATGTTCATCATTCCCTCTTTTTTATCCTCAAAAATTTCTTTTGAGTTATAATATACATGTAGTGAAGTGCATAAACACCAAGTGTACAATTCAAATTCGTATGTGTGTATAGGTTTTTGTGGAACCAGATCAATATACAGAATATTACCTATGCCCCAGAAGGAGGCATGACCCCCTCATGACCCCTGCCAGCTAATTCCTGATGCTCCAGAGAAACCAGTATTCTTGCCTCTATTACCTTATGTTTGTTTTGCCTGTTCTTAAATATTAAAAGAAAATGTATACAAGTGTACTTTTTATGGGTGTATGTTCTTTTTTTGTCTAGCTTCTTTCTTTCTCTTTTAATTTTTTTAAATGTTTTATTTTTGAGAGAGAAAGAGCGTGAGGAGTGGAGGGGCAGAGAGAGAGGGAGACAGAATCTAAAGCAGGCTCCAGGTTCTGAGCTGTCAGTACAGCCCAATGCAGGGCTTGAACCCAGGAGCGGTGAGATCATGACCTGAGCCAAAGTCGGATGCTTAACTGACTGAGCCACACAGGTGTCCCTTGTTTCTTTCTCTTTCTTTCTTTCTTTCTTTCTTTCATGTTTATTTATTTATTTTGAGAGAGAGAGAGTGCACACAAGCAGAAGAGGGGCAGAGAGAGAGGGACAGAGAGAATACCAAGCAGGCTCCACACTATAAGCACAGAGCCCTAGGTGGGGCTCAGTCTCATGAACCGTGAGATCATGACCTGAGCCAAAATCAAGAGTCAGACACTTAACCGACTGAGCCACCCAGGTGCCCCTATTTAGCTTCTTTCATTTATCATTATGTTTGTGCAAATTCATCTATTTTTTCCCATGTTGTGGTAGTTTGTACTTTTTATTGTTATATGTATTTCATTGTATGACTATGCCATAATTTATTTTATTCATTTTCTTATTGATAACATTTGGGTTGTTCTCTTTTCTTTGTGTGTTGCTTTATTTCATCTATCCGTATTTCTTAAATTTTTTTTTCAACGTTTTTTATTTATTTTTGGGACAGAGAGAGACAGAGCATGAATGGGGGAGGGGCAGAGAAAGAGGGAGACACAGAATCGGAAACAGGCTCCAGGCTCGGAGCCATTAGCCCAGAGCCCGCTTCGGGGCTCGAACTCACAGACCGCGAGATCGTGACCTGGCTGAAGTCGGACGCCCAACCGACTGCGCCACCCAGGCGCCCCTATCCGTATTTCTAAAAGGATCATCTCCATGTTTACAACTGTGGAAACTGAGGTTCAGAGAAGTTAGGTGACTTCCCCGAGGTCACACAGCAAATAAGCAGCAAGACCAGGATTGATTCCACATCCTAAGTTCTGCATCTTGGCTATGGAAGAGTGGAAGAAAAGTCCTTCCTCTTTCTACTCTCTGGGATTGCCAGGGTGTCCAAAAGACCCAGGTGGCCTCTCTGGTGGCAGCAGGATTGTGATGAAGCTTGGTGTCCGGAAGCTCTGTGTTTGGGACATGAGCTCATTCTTACCCTCTCAGGCAGCAGCCACAGGTTCCTGATAGCTCCTTTCCACATCCATTATGTTGGGCAATGTTTGAAAGGCACAAGGTTCAGGGGCCCAGCCCCTGTCCCTCTCCAACACTGGGGCAGGCAGAGCTGGGTGTGGAGCCACCAGGTAGGCAGGCTTAGGCTGGCCACCCTGATGGATGGCCTTGGGTTGGCTCCCAGCTGCACTTGTCATCATGCTGCCTTAGTGGTTTGTCCTTTGCATACACTCTGCAACGTGACTTATATTTTCTTTAAATCAACTCACTTAAAGAATTTTTTTAAATGTTTATTTTTGAGAGAGAGAGACAGAGCGCGAGTGAGCAAGGGGTAGAGAGAGAGAGAGGGAGACACAGAATCCGAAGCAGGCTCCTGGCTTGGAGCTGTCAGCACAGAGCCCAATGAGGGGCTCGAACACATGGACCGTGAAATCATGACCTGAACCAAAGTTGGATGCTTAACCGACTGAGCCACCCAGATGCCCCCAAATCAACTCACTTTTTAAAAAAAGTTTTAGTTATTTTCAAAAGTTCTATTTTTCAAATAGCTAATATAAGCATTTGATACACTATTCAAAAGTATGAAAAGGTATAGAAGGCAAATGTTTTCCTCCCACCCTTATCCCCTAGCCACCCAATTCCTTTAAGAGATGTCCTCTTTATTAATTTCCTTTGTGTCTTCCAGAGATACTCTATGCAAATACAAGCAAATGGATAGTCTACTTATTTTTATTTTTACTTTTTTTTTTTTTTTACCAAACGTTTAGACTTTATTTCCTAAGTAAAATAAGTTGGAGTCTATTTCCTATCAGTGTATATAGATCTCCCTTGCTTTTTTTTTTTTTTTAAGGTTCAGAGTTTTCCATTACCATGATTTATCTCATTCCCTAATGATGGACCTTTTTTCCAGTTTTTTCCTAGTACAAACAATGTTGAGATAAATAACAAGATTCAGCTGCTATTTTGCTCATTGCATGTTTATCTGTAATTCCTAGAGATGTATCTGCTGGAGCAACTGGCATATGTGGGGTTTTGTGTGTGTGTGTTTTGTTTTTGTTTTTGTTTTTGCATATGTGGTTTTTAAAACAACTTTAAAGAGGTATAATTAACATACCGTAAAATTCACCCATTTTAAAGGTACACTTCAATGATTTGTAGCAAATTTACTGAGCTGTGCAACCATCATCATAATTTCTTTTTAGAATATTTTCATCACTCGTGTAAGATCCCTCATGGGCATTTACAATTAATTTCCATTCTAATACCCCAACCCAGGCAATCACTTATCTGCTCTCTGTTTCTTTCTTTTTTTTATTTATTTATTTTTATTTTTTTATTTTTTTTTCAACGTTTATTTATTTTTGGGACAGAGAGAGACAGAGCATGAACGGGGGAGGGGCAGAGAGAGAGGGAGACACAGAATCGGAAACAGGCTCCAGGCTCCGAGCCATCAGCCCAGAGCCTGACGCGGGGCTCGAACTCACAGACCGCGAGATCGTGACCTGGCTGAAGTCGGACGCTTAACCGACTGTGCCACCCAGGCGCCCCGTGCTCTCTGTTTCTATAGATTTGCTTTTTTCTGGACATTTCATGTACTTACCATGGAGGCGTATAAGATGTGATCTCCTGTATGCAGGGTTTTTCATTTAGCTTAATGTTTTGAGCTTCATTCATGACATAGCATGGCATGTATCAATAACTTATTCCTTTTTATGACTGAATAGTGTTCCATTGTATGGCTATAACATTTTTTTTTATTCATTCACCGATTAATGGACATTTGAATTGTTTCTTTTTATTTTCACTTTTTAGCTATTATGAATAATGCTCCTGTGAACATTTACATGCAAGTCACTGGTGTTCATAATTTTCATTTTTCTTGGGTAGATACCTAGAAGTGGAATTGTTGGGTCATGTGATAAATTTATATTTAACTTTTTAAGAAACTAAGAAACTGTTTTCCAAAGTCTCTGTACCATTTTAGATCCCTACCAGCAATGCATGAGACTTCCTGTTTCTCCACATTCTTGCCACTGTTTGTCATGGTTTGTTTTTTCATTATTATTATTATTATTATTATTCCTATAACCATTCTAGTGGGTGTAAAATGGCATGTCATTGTGGTTTTAATTTGCATTTCACTAATGACTAATGATGTTGAGAATCTTTTCATGTGCTTATTAGTCAATTCTGTAGCTTCTTTGGTGAACTGGTAAAAATGCTCATTTTAAAAAATGTTTTATTGGGGCGCCTGGGTGGCGCAGTCGGTTAAGCGTCCGACTTCAGCCAGGTCACGATCTCGCGGTCCGTGAGTTCGAGCCCCGCGTCAGGCTCTGGGCTGATGGCTCGGAGCCTGGAACCTGTTTCCGATTCTGTGTCTCCCTCTCTCTCTGCCCCTCCCCCGTTCATGCTCTGTCTCTCTCTGTCCCAAAATAAATAAAAAACGTTGAAAAAAAATTTTTTAAATGTTTTATTTATTTTTGAGAAAGAGAGAGAGAGAGAGAGAGGATCCAAAGTGGACTCTGCGCTGACAGCAGGAAGCCTGATGCAAGGCTCAAACTCACAAACGGAGAGATCGTGACCTGAGCCAAAGTCTGACTCTCAAGCGACTGAGCTACCCAGGCACCCCCTAAAATGCTCATTTTTTAATGGGGTTGTTTATCTTCTTATTATTGAGTTTTGAGAGTTCTTTGTATATTCTGGATACAAATCCTTTATTATTTATGTATTCTGAGAAATATTTACTCCCAGTCTGTAGCTTATCTTTCATTTTTTCTTTTCTTTTTTCTTTTTTTTAAAGAGAGTGTTGACCTATTTTTATAATTTTTTTTTTGAGAGAGAGAGCATGAGTAGGGGAGGTACAGAGAGAGAGGAGAAGAGAGGATCTGAAGTGGGATCTGTACTGACAGCAGAGAGCCTGATGCAGGGCTCGAACTCAAGAACCATGAGATTATGACCTGAGCCGAAGTCAGACACTTAACCGCCGAAGCCATCCAGGCACTTCTATTTTATTAATTTTTTTTTAAGATTTAATTTTTTAAAGTAATCTCTACATCCAACGTGGGCTTGAACCCCCAACCCCGAGATCAAGAGTCACACAGTCTACTGACTGAGCCACCCAGGCACCCGTTATTTTTATTTTTTTGAGTAAGCTCCACACCTGATGTGGGGCTTGAATTCATGATCCTGAGATCTTGAGTCACACACTCTACCGACTGAGCCAGCCAGGAACCCCTATCTTTCATTTTCTTAACGGTGTCTTTGAAAAATATATTTTTTTTAATGTTTATTCATCTTTGAGAGAGATACACGCATAGTGTGAGCAGGTAAAGGGCAGAGAGAGAAGGAGATACAGAATCCAAAGCAGGCTCCAGGCTCTGAGCTGTCAGCAAAGAGCCCAATCCAGGGCTCAAACCCACGAACTGCAGATCATGACCTGAGCCAAAGTTAGGCACTTAACCAACTGAGCCACCCAGGTGCACACCCCCCCCCCCCAGCCTTTTTTTAATTAAAAAAATTTTTAATTTTTTTAATGGTATCTTTAAAAAAATTTATTGAGGCAAAATTCACAAAACATAAAATCACCCATTTAACATTAAACAAGATGCTTGGTTGGTGCAGTTGGAAGAGCGTACAACTCTTGATCTTGGGGTCATGAGCTCAAGCTCCATGTTGGGTGTAGAGATTACATGTATCAGTCAATCAATCAATTAATTTTTTTTTGAATTTTTTTTAACGTTTATTCATTTTTGATAGAGAAAGAGCGTGAGTGGGGGAGGGGCAGAGAGAAGGAGACTAGAATCTGAAGCAAGCTCCAGGCTCTGAGCTGACAGCACAGAGCCCAATGCGGGGGTCGAACCCAGGGACCGTGAGATCATGACCTGAGCTGAAGTCGGACGCTTAACCGACTGAGCCACCCAGGTGCCCCAATCAATTAATCTTAAAAAAATAAAATTGAGGGGCGCCTGGGTGGCTCAGTCGGTTAAGCGTCTGACTTCGTCTCAGGTCATGATCTCACAGTTCGTGGGTTTGAGCCCCGTGTCGGGTTTTGTGCTGACAGCTCAGAGCCTGGAGCCTGCTTCAGATTCTGTGTCTCCCTCTCTCTCTGACCCTTCCCCATTCATGCTCTGTCTCTCTCTGTCTCAAAAATAAACAAACATTAAAAATAATAATAGTAAAAAAAATAAAATTGAACAATTCATTAATGGTGCCTTTTGAAACAAAAATTTTGAATTTTGATGGTCTAGTATATCAAAAATTTTGCATAGATAAATGTTGTTGTGTCATATCTAAGAAATGTTTTCCTAACCCAAGATCTGGAAGATTTTTCTCCAGTGTCTTCTAAGAGTCTTATTGTTTGACTCTTCTTTTTAGGTTTCTGATCCATTTGAGTTATTTTTTGTGTATGGTGTAAAATAGGGGTATAAGTTCATCTTTTTACATATGGATATCCTGACATATGTATTTTTAATTTCTATAGATATGGCCAAATTGTCTTCCTAAAACACAACTGGCATCATGCTAACCAGCAGTGAACATAGCTGTTTTCTCACACCCTTGCTATCACAACTGAGATATCAGACTTTTTTTTATAAGCAAGTCTAATAATGAAAACATAGCAACTCAGGGCACCTGGGTGGCTCAGTCAGTTAAGCATCTGACTCTTGATTTTGGCTCAGGTCATGATCTCACGGTTTGTGAGTTCGAGCCCCAAATTGGTGCAGAGCCTGCTTGGGATTCTCTCTCTCTGCCCCTCCTTCACACTCACTCTCTCTTTCAAAATAAATAAATAAACTTAAAAAAAGAAAGCATAGCATCTCATAGCTTTACTTTGCTAAATTTCTACTTCAGCCACATCCTAAGCACTATTGTGAAATATATTAGCTCAATGTATTAGCTATATATTGTTTCAGCATATATTACCGTATATTACCATGAAACACAGGTGACTGGACCTGTGGGACCTCCCTTCCTTTCCTCCAACTTTAGAAGGTTCTCAAGGACTGAAAACAGTCACACTCCCCATATATCTAATTGCAACCTTTGCCAGAAGTTTGCATCAACGAAGGCTGAGTTCTAACATTCCCAGGATTGTTTCTGGTCTGATACTTTTCAGCTTGCATAAGGTGACCTGGATGCTTGTTGCCTGACTCTATCTTTGCCTGAGGAATTGTATGCATGACTTTAATTTTTTGAAAAAGATATAACTTCTGGTTTAAGATAGACATTTCTAGTGAGTACTATAGGCAAGAAATAATTCTGATCTGCAATCTGTAGACATAGGTCAGTAGGGCTTTACTAGGAGGAGAACAAGAAAAGAGAGAACTGGGGATAATAAATAGGAGTAGAAGCTCTGACATGCTGTTTATTACCCAATGTTGTTCTTTAGTCCTGCAATCACTCATCTGAATGTCAGTTCTCCCAAAATTGCAGGAGGAGGTGCTTGGAGCTCCTTATGGGCATTTATTTTTATAACTTTTTCTCCACTTCTATATTCAGTATGGAAAATCTGAAGGACAGAGAAGCACAGAGTCTCTTTTTTACATTGATTCAAGATGAGACAGTTGTCAAGTAGATGAAAGACACAGTCCTAGGTTGAAATATCAAGTCTGTTTCTTGCATTCTCTATGCATTCTGACCTCTGTTTCCACCTCTATAAAATTAGTAATCACAATGCCTTCTACCTCATTGGGGATGAATATTGGCATATCTAGTTCAGGACACACAGTGGGCACTCAGTATGTCTCTGTCTCCTTTCACAATTTACAAATTAATTTTCTTCCAAGCAGTTCCTGAGCATCCTTAAGATGTTATTATATGCCAGAGGAAATACAGGGATGGATAAGACCATGGCTTTGTCCTTGAAGAACTTATGGTTGGGAAGAGAGATTAAATGGTCCAGTCTGCTGCCTTTTGATAAAATAGACATGTGACCCCAGTTTTCAGATGTCAGCAGAGGCCCAGAGATCTCAAGAAATACAGCAAGTAAATAGTAGGGAGGGGACTGGAACACAATTAAGAGGAATATTGGTATAGAAGTGATGAGAGAGGAATTTTGGAAATAAAATCATGCCAGTTTGTAGTTCAAAAGAAACAAACAGGGCTGCCTGGCTGGCTCAGTCAGTAGAGCATGTGACTCTTGATCTCAGGGTCGTGAGTTCAAGCTCCAAATTGGACATGGAGCCTATGTAAGAAAGAAAAAAAAAAAAGAGGAACAAGTGGGAGATGGAGGTGCCTGGGAATGAATCAAGGGTTACAAATCTAGCCCTGAAGGTGGACTGCACTTTGTTTGTACAGAATTTCCCCCACCCACCATTTTATTATGAAAATTTTCCTTTTTGTTTTTAAGTTTATTTATTTTGAAGAGAGAGCAAGGGGTGGGGAGGTGTAGAAAGAGGGAGAGACAGAACCCCAAGCAGGTTCCACTCTGCCAACACAGAGCCTGACGCTGGGCTTGAATTCACAAACTGTGAGATCATGACCTGAGCTGAGATCAAGAGTCAGGCATTTTTAACCGACTGAGCCACCCAGATGCTCCTATTATGAAAATTTTCAAACATATAGAACAGTTGAACGAATTGTGCAGTGAACATCCATCTATCCACCACCTAGATTCTATGGTTGTTAACAGCTTGCTATATTTGCTTTGTCTTGTATTTATTTATTCATCTAGCCCTCCATCCATCTATCTTACTCTTTGATGCGATTCAAAGAAGCTGCAGAGTTCATTCTACCTCTACACATTTCAACATGCCTATTGTTAGAGCTCAATATTTGCTTTTGTTTTTAGGTTAATTTTACATACAGTGATATGCATAGATCTCAAGTATACCATCTACTAAATTGTGACAAATGCATACAACCGTGGAATCCACACCCCTAACAAGGTACTGAGAGAACATTTTCAACACCTCCAAAAATTCCCTCCTGCCAGAAGCAACCACTATTGTGATTTTTTTCACCATTGATTAGGTTTTACCTATTCTAGAATATTGCACAAATAGAATTATAAATTGTACACTCTTATATAAGGCTTCTTTCTTTTTGCATGATGTCTGAGACATCTATTTTGTGTAATTCTTTAATTCCCTAGTAGTATTCCATTGCCATGAATGTCTAAACGCAGTTTATCCATTTTCTTGTTGATGGAACACATAAAGTTTTAAACACTTTAAACTGGTTGCCAGTGTTGTAGGCTTGACTTCAAATCCTGGCTCTGCTACTTGCTAGATGTGTGACCATGTGCTGGTTACTTTGTGTCCTTGAGACTCAGTTTCCCAGTCTCCATAATGGAAAAAATTATAGCTATTGCTTATTGAGTGCTTGCTATGTGCCTGCTTGGCACTGTTCCAAGTGTTTTACATACTCATTACTCATTTAATCCTCATAATGACCCACAAGATAGGGTATGTTACTACTCCCATTTTATGGATTTGGAAACTGAGCACCCAACCTAGGTTGCTGGGAGTATTCAGTGAGACAGTGCATGTAAAACACTTGGGACTCCATTTGGTAATTACAATGTAGAAAGTAAACATTGGCTGTTATTTTTCATCTTACCTTACTGGCCCTTAGAGGAATTTAAGTTTACTACCCCTAATGGAGAAAGTGTATAAGGCCCTGGGAATAGGCGTTTCCAGATAAAATGGAGATGTCCAGTAAAATCTGAATTTTATTTTATTTTAAAGTTCACTTATTTTGAGAGAGAGCTACTGTGGGCATGTGTGCGCGCAGGTGAATGCAAGCGGGGGAAGGGCAGAGAGAGAGGATCCCAAGCAGGCTCCATGCTGTCAGCGCAGAGCCTGATACAGGTCTCAATCCCACAAACTGTGAGCTCATGACCTGAGCCAATATCAAACTCAACCAACTGAGCATCCACCCAGGCACCCCAAATTTGAATTTTAGACAATGAAAATAATTTTAGCATAACTATGTTACAACCAATATTTGTCACATATTAATGCTAAAAAGTTACTCGCTGTTTATCTGAAATTCAAATTTAATTGAGCATCCTAACTTTTTATTTTCTAAATCTGGCAACCCTACTTGGGAGGAAGTGACTAAGGTGACTAGGGACAGAACTAGTGTACCTCATTTTGCAGATGAGGAAACAGCCTTTTTTTTTTTTTTTAAAGATTTTACTTATTTAATTTTGAGAGAGAGAGAGAGAGAGAGAGAGAGAGAGGACACAAGTGAGTGAGGGGCAGAAAGAGAGAGAGAGAATGAGAGAGAGAGAAGCAGGGCTTACCAGAAGCAGGGCTCAAGCTCAACAGATGTGGGGCTTGAAATCACGAACCCTGAGATCATGACCTGAGCTGAAGTCAGATGCTTACTGATTGAGCCACCTAGGCACCCTTATTAATTAATTAACTAATTAATTAATTTTAATATTTATTTAAAAAATCTCTACCCCCAACATGGGGCTCAAACTCATGACCCCAAGATCAAGAGTCACACACTCAGAAGACTGACTGAGCCAACCCCTAAAGATTTTATTTTTAAGTAATTGCTACACCCAACATGGGACTCGATCTTACAACCCCCAGATCAAGAGGCACATGATCTACTGACAGGCAGCCAGGGGCTACGAGGAAACATTTTTAAAGAGGGCAAATGAGGGAGCCATGAAGTCTTAAGTGGATCCAGATCTCAGGCTCACAGAGGCTTCATCTAGTGTCTTCTCTTCAACGCACAGCTCTGTCACTTTTCAAGTCTTCTCCTGCCTTTGGCAGTTGAATGCAGAGTGGCTTCAGGGAAGAGGGGGACAGCAACATGACTCAGTGTTCTGTAGGGAAAGCCAGTAAATGACAGGCTGCATGTGGGCTGCTGGGGTTTCTCTTCCCACTCCTTTCAGCTCTGCATCCTGCTTCCTCTCTCCTTCTTTCCCCAGAGGCCTGGAAACTCCTTCCCTTGCTGGTAGTGACCTCCTCCAGGCTTCCTACCCCTACCCCAGCATGGTTGAGTTTTGTCCCAGGCTGACCTGGGTGTCCAAGGCAGAAGGAGGGTGTAGGTGGTTCAAGGCTTTATCAACCACAGGGTCTGCATTCTGACCAGGTCTAGACTGATTTCTGGATCAGGGAACCTGGGAACCAGAGCCACATGGCATGCAAGATGAGGAAGTGACCAGACTGGGATTTTCTGCCCTCACCAAATCAGCTCCTCCTTGGAGAATCACCAACTACCTACTGTAGATTTCCCAGAATCTTCACAACATCTTAGGAGGTAGGATCTATTATTTCCATTTAGAGATTTGGACACTGAGGTTAAAGGACTTGCCTAAGACCTCTAACATAAATTGTTGATAGTCAGGACTAGATTCTTTTTCCATATGCCTTTGAAAAAGCCTAAATGACTAACTACTGCTAGGTACCGGCTTCTAGATCAGAGCTAATCCACCCTGTTGGCATTAGCAAGATAGGATAGCATAGTCCACTGGTTCTCAAAATGTGATCCCTGGGCATCAATATCACCGGGAAACTTGTTAGAAATACAAATTCTTGGGTTAGATAATAGAACTTTCTGACTCAGAAATTCTGGGGCTGATACCTGGCAATCTTGAGTTTTAATAAGCCCTCCAGGTGATTCTGATGTACCCTGAAGTTGGAGAATCTTTGGTGTATAGTAGAAAGAGGCATTTTTGGGGGAAAAAAAGAATACATATTTAAAGCACATTTGCTTTAAGTAAACTTTTATTGATATACAATATAAACACAGAAAAATACACAAACCAAAAGTGTACAGCTCAGTGAATTTTCACAAAGTGAGCACACTTGTGTAACCAGCACCTAGATCAAGAGACAGAACATTACCAACTTGGAGAAGCCCCCTTGTGTCTCCTTCCTGGTGCTACCTCTCCTCAAAGGATAATCCTGACTTCAAACACCACAGATTAGTTTTGCCTAACATTATATATACTTTTAAAAGTTGTAGATGAAGACAGAATCTGGAGCCAGAGGACTTTGATTGGATCCCTGGTTCTCTATGGAGTGATCTTGGACCAGTCATCTAATTTCCTTGAGACTCATTTCCTTCTCTGCATAATGGTCATAGAAAAATCTCAGACCTTAAAGGGACACTAGCTTTCTCAAACTTGTCTAGTGTTAAGAATCACCTGGGGCACTAGTTTAAAAATTCACATTCCCCAGAGCATACATTCTTAATATGACAAAAATTGTTGTGGGTAGGAAGATTTTTTTGCTTGCTTATGTAAAAGCACATGTATACATATGATACATTAATAGATATACAGTATATTTGTGATACTGAAATTTCATGGGGATAATTAGGGGAAAATGTCTAAAATATTCCTTAGAGAGATGATAATTTAAAAAAGGTTGAAAAACACTGTCCTACAGCAGTGATTCTTCAAGTGTGGTCTGTAGTTAAAAATGCAAATTCTCAGATGCCTGGGTGGCTCAGTGGGTTAAATGCCTGACTCTTGGTTTCAGTTCAGGTCATTATTTCACAGTTTGTGAGTTCGAGCTCACATCTGGCTCTGCACTGGAGCCTGCTTGGGATTCTCTCACTTTTTCTCTGCCTCTTCCCTGTTCACTTTCTCTCTTTCTCAAAACACATAAATAAACTAAAATTAAAAAATGCAAATTCTCAGGCCTGACCCCAGACCTACTGAACCAGAAATTCTGGGGGTGGGGCCCTGCAATCTATGGTTTAACAAATCCTTCAAGTGATTCTCATGGGCACTAAAGTTTGAGAACCACTGCCCTGGAGATTCTAAATGGGGTAGGGTCCCGGAATCTGTACCATTAACAAGCTCTCCTAAGTCTATTGCAGGAGACACTGACATAAAGATTTGAACACACTTTGAGAAACAAAAGTGACTTTCCAGATGGTAAAATATCTTCATTAGAAGGAAATAGGCTAAACAATAATAGCGAAGGTTACTAATTACTAAGCACTTAGCTGGGTCTCTGAATCTACTTGCACAGCCTTTTATTTTATTATTTTTTTTAATATTTACTTATTTTTGAGAGACAGAGTGAGACAAAGTGAGACTGGGGGAGGGGCAGAGAGAGAGGGAGACACAGGATTGGAAACAGGCTCCAGGTTCTGAGCTGTCAGCACAGAGCCTGACTCGGGGCTCGAACCCACAGACTGTGAGATCATGACCTGAGCCGAAGTCGGACGCTCAACCGACTGAGCCACCCAGGCGCCCCTTGCACAGCCTTTTAATTCTCACAAACTCATGAAGAAGTTAAGCGGATGGACTCTGAAGCTAGACTGCCTGGGTTGGTACCCAGCTTGTGACTTGGTTTATGCATTTGTAAAGTGAGAATAATGTACTTTCTTCAAAGATTTGTTAGAAGGTTTAAAGATGCTTATTGGTCAGCTCTTAGAACACCTGCCACGTTGGCACCACTTACCCGTAACATGTTTTCATCATCCTTAAGCTCACCCTGTTAAAAGGAGGATTTAAACTCAATCAATGTAACTCCCCAGTGTACTTTCTTAAGAACTAAACTATAATGCAGTGTTTTTCAAAGTGTGATTCCCCACCAGTAGCACACCAGAGTTAGAAATGCAAGTAATTAGATCCCATCCCAGATCTGCTGAAAGAGAAACTTTGGGGGTGGGACCCCAAAGTTTCAACAAGCACTTCAGGTGATTCTGATATACACTGGCGTTTGGAAATCACAGCTACAATCTTTAGCGGTTGGGGGAAGGAGGGTGCTTTAAAAAAAAAAAAAAACACCCAAAAAAACGCCTAGAGCGGTTGGGAGCAATCCCAGAGTCCCTCCCATCTAAAGGCGAGCAAACTCCGATGTAGCTGCACTCCGCAGCTCCTGCCAACCCTTCTGGCCGGTGCGCAAGGCCTTCTGGGGCCTGTGGTCCACATCCCTGCCGAGCCGGAGCGCCTGCGCGTTGGCCGCCAACTCGCTCTAGTCGCTGTGGTCGGGGCTCGGGACCGGCTGCCATCTTAGTCGAGGGACTGAGGAGTCGTCGCCGCCCCGAGTCCCGGTAAACACCCGCGGGCCGACTGGGGTCAGTTCTCGGTAGAGGGGGTAGCCCGCATGAGAGTGTCCGAGGAGAACCAGGGGTGAAGGAGTGCGGGCGCGCGGGTGGGGTCCTTAGAGCCACCACTGCTCTCACGGAGCCGGTGCCCGTGGGGGGCGCGGGGAGCTCGGGCTAGTGGCCGAGGGGGTGGGTTGGCCGGAGGCGCGGAGGAGCCACTGTCTGGCCGGCGGCGTGGGGGAGCCCCTCGCCTTGCTGGCGTCAAGTCGTGAGAGGGCTGGGCCGTGGCGGGCGCCAGCAGGGTCCGGCTCCGCGCCCCTCAGTCCCGCCGGGGGCCACTCTCCCGCGGCCCGGCCTACGCTCGGGCCCGGCGGCAGCGGCCGCTCCGGCCGACGTGGCCCTGTGAGGGGCGGCGGCCGGGCCCACCTGACGCTCGGCTGGCCTTACCGAGACTTTTTGGAGCCCCTAGTCGCGAGGCGGGCCCAGCATAGCTGCTGCCTCCTCTTTCTTCCACTCCCCTCCTCCCTCCATTGTCCCCCATCGTGGTGGTCCCGGCCCGGGCGCCCTTTTCGGCGCCCGCTGCCCCGTCCGGCACCTCCCGGCGTCGAGTTTTGCAGACGTGGGAGCTGTCAGTGCCCTCCCCCTTGAGTGTCCTTTTCTTTAGCAGAGAAAAGAAAAAAGTAGCTGTGAACGTATTCTAAAGGTCGAAACGTGAGGAGGACGTGACTTAGGGGGAACTAAGCGGGGAACTCAAGTTTTCAGACGCAGTCCAGGGCCACGACTTAAAGGGAAACACAGGGTTTGTGCGCTGAAGGTAGACTTTGGGCCTAAAGAGGTGTAACAAGGTGAACGTGCAAACCACCCGAAATTCACGTCCCAGTAAC
Source organism: Prionailurus viverrinus (assembly GCF_022837055.1). Taxonomy (NCBI): domain Eukaryota; kingdom Metazoa; phylum Chordata; class Mammalia; order Carnivora; family Felidae; genus Prionailurus; species Prionailurus viverrinus. Next base: position 24,814,502 of record NC_062563.1, on the reverse strand, counting down.
AACTCAACTAGTTTGTTGGTTGTATGCGTATCTTAATCTTGTTACGTTTTCTGCCATGGTTCTACAGCTTCAGTATACCTTTTTTGGGAGTGAGTGTTGAGGAAGAAGAGTGGGATTTTTTTTCTTTGAAAATTCATGAGGCACTGGTGCCAGCCACTTATCATTGCACTTAGTTAGGGTCTCCCACATCTATTACTAATATAATTCGATTTTAAGCAAGTGTAAAGGCAGTGTATTTCTACCTTCAAAATCGGCTAAGGATTTCTCAGTTGAAATAAAGTTCTCATGGCAGATTGCTGAGAGCCTGCACTGTGTATTCATAGATGTACTCGAGGTACAGTTACTTCATTCTTAAGATTAGAAATGAAGGTGGAAATTCAACTGCTTTTTTTAAACAGAGAATGTAAGTTTTTTGGGTGTGAGTCCAAAAATAATTCCTTCATGTTCAGTATGTGAATCAAGTCAGAAAGGATATGAAATAAAAAACAAGCGCAAAATACTTTTTCACAGTATTCTGGAGGGAATCATTTCTAAATTCTTTTTAAAAAATTCTTTTCATCTATTGGAAGAGACAAACAAACCAGTAGTTCCCAAATTTGCCCATTAGAATAGAAATTCCAGGATCTCCTTTCCTGAGATTGATTTAGTAGGTCTGCTTTGGCTATGAAGAATTTTTTTTTTTTAAAACATGCCTCAGGAAATTCCATTGATCTTGGGAACCACTGAGGCAAACGGTACTGTGGACCTACCAAGAAATTCTCAAAAAGCTTTGAGACCGAAGAGGAAGTGACCAGTTCTGTCTGGGGTTGGCCGAGGAGGTCACAGGAGGTCACGGGAACTGCTCCTGGTCCTGTTGGGTCTTAGATGGTGAATAGGAGTGTGATAAGGGTGGGGAAAAGGACGGATAGGACAGTGGAAACACAATGCTGTGTGTAAATGCAGAAGATTGTAGGAGAAAAAGGGTTCAGGGAGTGGGATGGGGAAGGAGAGCATTGTGGGACATGAGTTCAGAAAGGTAAAAGAAGGTAACCATATGAAAAGTTCTAAGCATGACGCTAAAAAACTCGAATTTTATGTTAGCAGTGGATTCAGATTTTAAACGGGAAAGTGATCTCAATACGTGTGTTGTAGAAAGATTGCTCTGGTAATGAGAGTAAAAGGATGGAAAATGGCTATTGCAGAAGTCTAGCTGAGAGGTGAAAAGGCTTGATTTTGGAGGGAGGCTGTGGGGATGATCAAGGGATTGGATTTAGTTATTTACTAATGCATTATTGTTGCCATATTTTTGGATGAGGAATTTTTAGGGCCAGACTGGGTAAAAGACTCTTGTTCTGTATAAAGAACCCATTAGCAAATCTGAATAACATTGCCAAGTTATATATATTAATGGTATGAGAATGTATTGTTCATTTGCACTTTTGAAAAGTTAGAACCAGATTGGGTGCAGTTTGGAGGGGAGCTTGGAGATTAGACTGAAATTTATGACTATCAACACTATTGATCTAAGATTGTTTGAAGTGTTTTTCTCTCACACTCAGAAACCTGGTATAAGAATTTTAGAGTTGGAAGAGATTGCAGAGACTATTTAGTCCATGGTGGCAAATATATTTTGGTTTATGGACCAACCAAACTTTGAAATAGCTGCCAGAAGCATGGTATTGAGAAGGATTTGGGTCATATGTATTCTCTGGGAAAGTGAGTTATGATTGATTAGTGATGCTTCCTGTGGACACAGTTATCTAGTGGGAGATGTATGTGCCAAGTATATGCCATCCTTAGACTAGTTCAACCTATTAGTTTTCTGTTTAAAAAAAAATCCAAAACAGGTTAAATAATTTACCTAAAAGTAGTTAAGAGTTAGAGGTAGAAGTAGAACTGAGTTTTGTAACTCTTAGTTTGTTATTCTCCAGTGTTATCAAGATGAATGTGTGCTGCTAAAGAGCTTTTGGTATCAGACTAAAAGAAAAAGGGTATTTCTAGCCTGTGTCTCTTGACTGTTTAGGTAAAAGTTTGACAAAGAACTTTGGCCTAGAAGTAAATATTGTTGTATTTATTCTGACTTAAGACATTTGTTGTTAGTACTGATAGGAAGTAGTCACCTGTTTGTGGTTTTTTTGTTTTCTGTTTTTTTTTTTCACTTCCTTGTTTCTTACCATTCTCTCAGTTTTAGGTTTGGGGATTGGTTTCCTTTATGTGAGTTAAGGCAAAAGTATATAACTGACTGACTTTCTTTTCTTTCTTTCTTTCTTTCTTTCATACTTACAGCATTTCGCCAAATTCTAGGCTCATAATAAGCGCTTAGTAAAGGCATGTTGGTTTTTGTAGCTGTACATGAAGCTAGTTTTGAGTCAATATAAATTAGCAGGTGGGGGGTTTGCAGAATTGAATTACAGCATTATCTGGTTAGTAGATCGGCCCTCAGCTAAAAATACTGGGTTGGAAACTAGCCTCACAACTAGTAGTCATTAACTAGGAGCTGTTCTTCCTTCTGTTTAGCAGTGCTCTGTATTTGGAAAAGTGCTGCCACTTCAGCTCTTTTGCATTCAGAACTGACTATACTCTGATCCTTGAAGTGCTTTTTCTTTTCCTATCCCTAGGAGCCTCCCAAATTGCAGGGATCATCCCTACAGTGACCCCAATAGTTAGAGTATATGCTTATATTGCCATCCTCATTTTGTCATGTAGACATCATAGCCAGGTGGACTTCATCCCCATACTATGTTTGGGTCCTTTTCCCCTTGACTCACTTTATCCTGCCTGCCCTATCAAAAACTATCTATCCCCCCTCCCCCAATGATCTATCCCATGAAACTTTTATTATTTTTTTCAAGTAATCTCTGTGCCCAACATAGGGCATGAACTCATGACCCCAAGATTAAGAGTCACATGCTCTACCAAATGAGCCAGCCAGGTACCCCTTTTCCATGAAACTTAAAAAGACATTGTGTTGTCAGGTTCCCAAGGTCATTGCTAATCTGATATGTTTAACCATAGGAATAACGTGTTAATGGACCCTCCTTCCCCTCTCAGGTAACATGCATTTAACAGTGGCCTTCTGGAGACAACGCCTTAACCCAAAGAAGTGACTCCAGCTGTGAGAACTTCAGGTATGGTGGCAGGCCTGTGAAAGAGATTGGGGGGCAGGAATGGTGCAGAGGGTGAGCTCTGGTCATATAACTGCTGTGGGGAGGGAGGTAGGTGAAAGAGGATGTTGAAGAAATAGGCAGTTTCCACTTGGATCTGAAACCGAGTCTCCTCTATAAGCATTAGCCTGTGAGCCACACTTTGCCCTTACTTTAGGTGCTCTGACTTTTTTTTTCTTTTTTAAGTTTATTTATTTGAGAGAGAGAGAATGAATTTGCGGGGGAAGGGTAGAGAGAGAGGGAGAGAGAGAATCCCAGGCCTGCTCCAAGCTCTGCACTGAGTGTACTGTGGGGCTTGATCTCATAACCATGATGTCAGATTATGACCTGAGCAGAAATCAGGAGTTGGACATTTAACTGAATGAGCCAAACCCAGCGTCCTTGACTTCTCTGTTTTTCTAGTTTTCTTGAACATATACTTTTCCTACTTAGCGCTGTTTTATAAACATTTATTCTGCGTATTCTTGTCCAGATATGTGCAGGTGTACAGTTAAAAAGTGTAAGTAAAAAGAAGGCAACATGATGAAGCGGAAAAAGATTAGAGGACTTGGAAAGAAAAGGTCTGGGGTTCTGATTTGATTCTGCCACTGACAGACTGACTTTTGACAAGTTATTTAATCTTGCCTGGACTCAGTTTTTATATCTGTAAAATAGATGTATTGATTTCTACCTGCTTTTCTGACATTGTTGTGAGGCTCAAATAAAATAATACAAGTTAAAGCTTTAGAAAAAAATGAATTTACAACTTAAGACATTACCTGAGTCTACAAGGACAGTAATTGGCAGTAATACTGAGAAGGAAAACATGAGAACAGGACAAATTCACTTTAAAGGATCAGGAGAGAGAAAAGGAAGACTACTGGATAAGAAAGAAAAGTAGAGCATGATAACAGTCAAACAGGAAGAGAATAAGGAGTGAATGAAGTAGAACTAATGAATTGGTAGGTGAGAAAGCTGAATAGGACAAAGAGTTGTCCCTTTCACTTGCCTCACTCTAACCTTGCGGCTCTTTGTTATCATTACCACTTCTCTTCATATAAATGTCCTATCCATACTTAGATTCCTTTCTTCACCATAAACATCAGTGTTTATTCATACCTCTGTGTGACCCTTTGTGTTAATTTATATTTTTGTTGATTGTCCTGTAAATGCTTAGAGACCAAGACTATGATTTGCTTGTTATGGTGTCCATGGCCATTGCTATTAAAAAATGTGTGCTTACTCTGTTCTTTTTTATAATTATGGAGAGAAAGGAAGGAGATAGGGGGAGCTTTGTGAAAGATAGTAGGAAAGGAAGTGGCTAAGAGGGAAAGTAGATAAACAAGACATGGTAAGAATTCTCAAAAATAATGAAAGGAAATACATGAAAATGAAAAATACATAGAGCAAAGAAAAGGGGGGGGGGGAGGAGATGGTGTTATCTGCAGCAAAGGAACAAGGCAGCTTTCATTTCTTTAATGGTGATGTAATACCTCACAAAAAGTTATGTGTTGGGAAAGATCATTCTCCATACCAAGTATCTTTAAAATATTTCGAAAAGTATCCACTGCATCCTGAGCTCACAGAATAGTTCTTTGTGGAAAGAAAACTAGGGCAACATTCAGGAGACCTGGGTTCTATCCTTGGTATTACTTGTTACTTAGTTCTGTAGTCTTGGGCAATTCACTTAAATCCCTGGGCCTCCACTACCTCACTTGTCTATTAAAGGTATTGAACATGATGATCTCTCAGTTTTCTTCTAGCTCACTCTTTGATTATATTTTGTGTTTCATGGGCTGACTCACTAATTTTTTAGGGCTTTCTTGATATCACAATATACGATAGGCCTTAGAAATATCTTTTTTTTTTTTTTTTTAAAGAAATGGAAGTCTTCTTTAAAAATTTTTTATTTTTATTGAAAAATTTTAAAATTTTTATTTTATCTTAGCACAGTTTGGGGAGGAGCAGAGAGAGAGGGAGACACAGAATCCAAAGCAGGCTCCTGGCTCTGGGTTGTCAGCAGGGACCCATTTACCACGAGATTCTGACCTGAAGGATCGTGACCTGAAGCTTAACAGACTGAGCCACCCAGGGGCCTCACCCAGTTTTTTTTTTTTTTTTAATGTTTATTTATTTATGGAGGGGAGGGGCAGAGAGAAAGGGAGAGAGAGAGAGAATCTCAAGCCGACTCTACACCCAGCCCAGCACTTAGCCTGACATGGATCCCAGGATTGTGAGATCATGACCTGAGCCGAAGTCAGACACTTAACCGACTGAGCCACCCAGGTGCTCCTTACCAGTAATTATTATAAAAAGCAAGGTGATAAATACTATAATGAAGATCACACTGCATTGCAGTTTAAAGTACTAACTTTAGTCTTTTGCTTCCTTTAATATAATTGAATATGTGCTAAGTGCTGCTCTGTGCTATGTATTGTAGAGACACATGCTGAAAAAAAAAGCAGTCCCTGCCCTCAAGAAAGTTTGAGTATTTTTTCACATCTGGAAACTGCTTACCCTAATTTTCCCTTCTGTCCCAGGAAGTTTTATACTGTATCATCACTTCATGGTTTTAATCTAAGAATTCATATGCATATTTGATCTTGCCACACTCCAGAAATGTTTGATAACATACTTGCTTTCTGCGAAAATGTATATTTTATTGGATCTGACGTTTTTTCTGTCAGTGACAGAGACATTTTTCTTTTAAGATATGGAAAATATCCAAATGCCATCTGGATGGCATGTTTAGGTGGACTTTGGTTTGCTTCTTATTCATTCAGAGAAAGAGTAAGATCTATAATTTAGCCTTGATTAGTTGTTCCAGGGAATCCAGTTAGTCACAGAGGAGAGGATGCTACTCGAAAGGAGTCATATTGTAGGGGTTAACAATGTGTACTGGAGTTTGGTTTTGAATTTTGGCTCTACCATGCATTGGAGGATGACTTTGGGCAAGTTCCTCATCTGTAAATTGGGAATAGTAATAGCATATTACTATATATGGTTGTGTGGATTAAATAAGATAATGTATTTTTGCTTGCACAATAGTTGGTTCAAGTATTAGTTGCTATTGTTATTATCATTCCTACCAACCTTGTCTTAAAATTATTGTCTCAATTCATTAATTCATAAAGTAAGCTTATCTAGGGTGAGCATTGTAAATTTAAATGCCTATAAGGGCTAAATGAACATTTTAAATAGTAATGATCAGGTCGGGATTAAGTGAACTAGGGAATTCATGTTCCTCTAATGAGGTAGCTGTTAAGTAGCTTTGGCTTACCTTTTAATTTTTTATTTATTTTATTAAAAAATGTGTTTAACATTTACTTATTTTTGAGAGAGAGACAGAGAGCAAGTAGGGGAGGGGCAGAAAGAAAGGGAGACAGAGTCCGAAGTGGGCTCCAGGCTCTGAGATGTCAGCACAGAGCCTGACACGGGGCTCGAATTCACGGACAGGGAGATCATGACCTGAGCTGAAGTCGGACGCTCAACTGAGCCACCCAGGCGCTCCTTTGGTTTATCCTTTTAAAAAGTTAAAGGTAGGGGGCGCCTGGGTGGCGCAGTCGGTTAAGCGTCAGACTTCAGCCAGGTCACGATCTCGCGGTCCGGGAGTTCGAGCCCCGCGTCAGGCTCTGGGCTGATGGCTCAGAGCCTGGAGCCTGCTTCCGATTCTGTGTCTCCCTCTCTCTCTGCCCCTCCCCTGTTCATGCTCTGTCTCTCTCTGTCCCAAAAATAAATAAATGTTGAAAAAAAAAATAAATAAAAAGTTAAAGGTAAAATTGACCATTTTAACCAATAAAAAAATACATTAATTCATGGGGTGCTCGGGTGGCTCAGTTGGTTAAGCGTCCAACTTTTTTTTTTTAAATGTTTGTTTATTTTTGAGAGAGAGAGAGACAGACAGACAGACAGACAGACAGACAAAGTGTGAGCAGGGGAGGGGCAGGCAGACAGGGAGACACAGAATCTGAAGCAGACTCCAGGCTCTGTGCTGACAGAGCCTGAAGCCTGCTTAGGATTCTCTCTCTTCCTGTCTCTTTGACTCTCCTCTGCTCATGTGCGTGCCCTCTCTCTCTCTCCCTCCTTCTCAAAATAAATAAATAAACATTTAAAAAAAGTGTAATTCGGTATCGGTTCACTATTGACCTAGTGGGGAGTACAGGACCAAGTGTGGCCTGAATATCTTTTTTTTCTAAACAGAAGCAGGGAATCTAGGTTTTGTGAGAAACCTTTTATTTATTTACTTTTTTAACATTGGCAACTTTTGAAATCATAATATAAACACTGTGGGCCAAGCAAATCACCACTGTGGGTAGGATTTGTCTTATGGGTTGCCACTTTGCAACCTCTGTTCTGGGGCTTGACTTTTTGCATCATAACCCATGTTCCCTGCCTTCTGGGAAGAAAGTCCTTACCCACATAAAGTTTTAAAACAGTTCATGCAATACCTCAGAGCAGTCTAGGGCTGAATGAGAAGTATGCAGAATAATTATTAAGGCAGAGAGGAGGAGGAAAGTTATTTAAGAGTGGAATTCAGAATGGGCAAAGGTATGGAGACCGGAATGGACTTCAGATGGTAGTAGTACAGTGAGTAGATTAGTTGGAGTTTAGATTAGTTTGAAGAGGCTGTATGTGGGCCTGGTAATACAAGAAAGCTTGGAAAAGTTAAAAGACCAGACTTCTTGTTTTGCGATAACCTTAAGTCCTATTGACTGACAGGATAAAATGGTATTTTATGGCAATTTATTAGGTAATATTGAGGTCTACAGAATTTACTAGGGTTGGTAGTGTCTGGAGGCAAGGTGACGAGGCTAGGGAGGTAGGTGATAGTGGGAATGAAAAGGAAGGGACAAAAGATTGTATAAGACACAAAAGCATATATATGGGTCACCCTGTGACAGTGGGACCCTGCAGTAGATAAAGAGGGCCAATTGTGAAAGCTTTTCCCCTATTCATTCTTTTGTAAAAACTGGGATACGTGAAGATAATACTATTATCCCTCCTTTTTCATGTTATGGATCTTGCTTTATCACTCTCTCAGCCCCAGCACCCTCCTTATTGATGGATCACATACATAGTCTTATGATTTCCTGGCTTGCACAAGTAGAATAGATAAAAGAGGAAACAAAGTAGTTTAGCTGCTTACCACATTTCTAGTTTTGGATTTTTGGTGATCTCTGTTAACCTCTATTAAGTTTCATTAGACTTTATACGTGGAATTTTTGTATTTACCAAAGTTTGGAAACACTGACAAATAGCGTGCTCGTGGCAAAGATACAGAATTTTGCTGCAGAAACTTGACATGATAATTAATTCATGATCTAGAATGTTTAAAGAAACTGATAAATGTTGTAGAAAGGTGGAATGTGTATCCTGTATAACTTTAGAAAGTGATTTTTAGGATTTTATTTTCACTAGGTCTTTTGGCTTGTTTATAGTTTCTCATGAAAATTTTTGTGACATGTTGCAGGGAAGTTATTCCTTGGCTAAAATGCCAAATGTAGTTATTCTAAGTAGGCTTTTTGTAAGTAAGCTGAATAGTATGTTAGATGTAGCCTGAGTATTAAGAATATTTGAGATGCAGCAATATTTCCCTCATTGATGAATAAAAGTACTGAACCGAACCTCTGAAAAGTACAAAAAGTTGCTGCCGTCAGAGAGATGCAGCAGTAGGGTGAATAGATTTGAGCTAAATCTAAGTCTCATTTATGGAGAAGAGATTTTTTTTTTGTAAGCATGGTCTAACCTAGTTTTTGGAATTCATTTATTCTGAATATTGAAAGGGATTTCCAGGTGATTCATTTAATTATAGATAGCTTTGGAAGTGGGAAGGCGAGGAACACGAGAGAGGGATTAGCTGCATTTGTTTCTGTGGAAAGTCAGTAGTCAAAAGGAAATCCCAGATTATCTTTTTCTGTTCTTAAGTTTTTTTTGGAGGAAAGATATTTACTACAGGTCTTAATTAAAAACTGTATTCAATATATATATTGAAATGTGCAGAACTTAGTTACTACGGCTTTTCTTTGTCTAGAGTGTTGCTTTTTTTTTCAACGTTTATTTATTTTTGGGACAGAGAGAGACAGAGCATGAACGGGGGAGGGGCAGAGAGAGAGGGAGACACAGAATCGGAAACAAGCTCCAGGCTCTGAGCCATCAGCCCAGAGCCTGACGCGGGGCTCGAACTCACGGACCGCGAGATCGTGACCTGGCTGAAGTCGGACGCTTAACCGACTGCGCCACCCAGGCGCCCCTAGAGTGTTGCTTTTATCTGCTGTTATCTCCTTGCCCTTTGTCTTTGTCCTTGAGGGTTTTTTACTGTATTTCTTTATTTTGTTTTGCTGGTGTTTCAGGAGGGAATGAAACAATGGAGTGCTTATGTTCAGTCAGCCCTGTAAGTTTATTTTACCATATAAATTGATATTTTCATCTGGAGTAACAATGAAAATGATGAACTTATCCGTCCTAATTATTTTTTGTTTGTTTCTTACTGTGGTAAAATATACATGACATAAAATTGACCATTTTGAGCATTTACAAAAAAATTTTTTTAACATTTATTTGAGAGAGAGCACAAGTGGGGGAGGGGCAGAGAGAGAGGGAGACACAGAATCCAAAGCAGGCTCCAGGCTGTCAGCACAGAGCCCAACATGGGGCTCGAACCCACAGACCGTGAGATCATGACCTGAGCCAAAGTTGGGCGCTTAACCAACTGAGCCACCCAGGCGCCCCAACCATTTTTAAGTGTTTAGTTTAGTGACATTAAGTACATTCACTTTGTTGTATAGCTATTACCATTGTGCATCCTCAAGAGGTTTTTCATCATCTCACTGAAACTCAGTGCATATTAAAAAATAACTCAACCATTCCCCTTCCCTCAACCCCTGGTAACCATTATGCTACTTTTTGTCTCTGTATAGAATTTGACTATTTTAGGAACCTCATGTAAGTGGAATCATACATTATTTGTCCTTTATGTTTGGCTTGTTTCACTTTGCATGTCTTCAGGTTCATGTGTTAGCATGTGTCAGAATTTCATTCCTTTTTAAGGCTAATATTTTATGTGTGTACCACATTTTATCCATTCATCTGTTGATGGACATTTAGCTTATTTTCACCTTTTGGCTATTGTGAATAATGATGTTATGAATGTGGGTGCTGTTCTGAGTCAGTATTTTTAGGTATATCCCTAGAAATGGAATTCCGGGATCGTGTGGTAATTCTGTGTTTAATTTTTTGAGGAACCACCATACTGTTTTCCATAGCAGCTATACCATTTTAAATTCCCACTGGCAGTGCACAAGAATTCCTGTTTTCCACACTGAGACCAACATTTGTTATTTTCTGTTTTGTTTTTAAATAATCATCCTAATGAGTGAATAGGTATCTCTTTGTAGTTTTGATTTTCATTTCTCTAATGATTAATGATATTGTCTTTTCATGTACTTACTAGCTGCTAGTATATTTTTTGAGAAATGTCTGCTCAAGTCCTTTGCCCATTTTTTAATTGGGTTGTTTGGATTTGGTGTCTTAATTATTTTATAGGCTTCCGTCCATATCTTTTCTGTTTCTGAGTCTACTGCTCTTCTCCTTTCCTATTGTTGGCAAAGCAACAAGAACCATTCTCTCCAATGTATAGGCCCTTAGTAAATGTTTGATGATACAAGGTTAAAAGTAGGGCTTTCTGGAAAGGTAAAGGTTGATTGGGGCAAAGCCTTCATTATAGTTTTGGAGTTCTGTATTCTCTTTTAACAACTTACTTGGTGGGGTAAACATTTATGAAAGATTATGCTTTTAGGCAAAGAAGTCCCTGTGTTACTTAAATTTCATTTTAGAGGGGCACCTGGGTGGCTCAGTTGGTTAAGCGTCATGACTCTGTTTCATCTCAGGTCATGATCTCACGATTTGTGAGCTTGAGCCCCTTGTGTAGCAGGCACTGCTTGGAATTCTCTCTCTCCCTCTGCCCTTCCCCCACTCACATCATTGCAGATGTGTGTGTTCTCTTTCACTCTCAAAATATAGACGTTAAAAAAATTTTCATTTTAGAGAAGGAAAATTTCTTATTAAAAGAAATTTGATTCTTGTCTAAGAGGCTTGCTGTTACTGTTTGCCTGAGAAAATACAAGTAAGCTTGAGGTATCCAAAGAAGGGTTTTACTTTTTGTAATTCCTGTTTTAATCATTTCAATCTCATTCACCTTTTAAAAAGTAATCTCCATACCCAACGTGGAGCTCGAACTCACAACCCCAAGATTGAGAGTTGCTTGCTCTACTTACTGAGCCAGTCAGGTGCCCCTCAGTGATATTTTTTTTTTTTTTTTTTTTTAATATTTTAAGTAATCTCTGCACCCAATGCAGAGCTTGAACCCACAACCCTGACCCAGATCAAGAGTCACATGCTTCAACAACTGAGCCAGCCAGGCACCTCTCACTTCTTAACTTTTTGTTATGTAATGATTTGGGATTACTTACTTTGAGACTGCTATTTATTAGGGTTTTTTGTTTTTGTTTTAGACAAGAGGAGGTTAGGAGTGATCCTAGACTTGATATACATCTTAATTTTGAAAAGGACAAACCTGAGTAAGTTCAAGTGTAGCAATGACATAAGTATATTTTCTTTTCCTGTTATCTTTTTGGCACCTTTAAGGAACCATGGTTTCATTTTTATTTATTTTTTAAATGCTTATTCTGAGAGAGAGAGAGGGACAGAAACAGGGAGAGAGAGAACCCTAAGCAAGCTCCATGCTGACAACACAGGCTTGATCTCATGAACTGTGAGAACATGACCTAAGCCAAAATCAGTAGTTGAAATCAAGAGTTGGTCACTTAACTGACTGAGCCACCCAGGTGCCCTGGAACCATGGTTTTAAATCATGAACACTGAACAAAGCTAGAGATCTCTGGTTTGGGCCACATCTTTTGTTCTGACTTTGGACAGTCCATTTTTATTGGATTGTTGTTATTGAGTTTTAAGAGTTTTATGTAAATTCTGGATATATCCTCTATCAGGTATGTATTTTACAAATATGTTCTCCCAGCTTTTGCTTATCTTGTCATTATCTTAATAGTGTCTTTTGAAAAGTAGAAGTTCCTAATTTTGATGAGGCTTAATTTTTTTTTAATTTATTGATTTATTTTTTTAAATTTACTTCCAAATTAGTAAGCATCTAGTGCCACAATGATTTCAGGAGTAGATTCCCCAGTGCCCCTTACCCACTTAGCCCATCCCCCTTCCCACAACCCCTCCAGCAACCCTCAGTTTGTTTTCCATATTTATGAGTCTCCTCTGTTTTGTCCCCCTCCCTGTTTTTATATTATTTTTGTTTCCCTTCCCTTATGTTCATCTGTTTTGTCTCTTAAAGTCCTCATATGAGTGAAGTCATCTGATTTTTATCTTTGTCTGACTAATTTCACTTAGCATAGTACCCTCCAACTCCATCCACGTAGTTGCAAATGGCAAGATTTCATTCTTTTTGATGGCCAAGTAATACTCCATTGTATAGATATACCACATCTTCTTTATCCATTCATCCATCGATGGACATTTAGGATCTTTCCATCCTTTGGCTATTGTTGATAGTGCTGCTATAAACATGGGGGTGCCTGTGTCCCTTCAAAACAGCACACCTGTATCCCGTGGATAAATGCCTAGTAGTGCAATTGCTGGGTCATAGGGTAGCTCTATTTTTAGTTTTTTGAGGAACCTTACTGTTTTCCAGAGTGGCTACACCAGCTTGCATTCCCATGATGAGGCTTAATTTTTCAATTTTTTCTTTTATGGGTGGTACTTTTATTGTCACGTGTAAGAAATCTTTGCCTGACTGGGCAATCCATTTAACTTTCTTGGATTTCCATTTGCTTACTTACAAGAACAAATAAGATGTGTTTGATATTTTGACTTCTTTGAAATAATAGTTTTATTTAGCATCTTTTTGGAGTCAAAATAGAGGCGGTAGTCTTTGGATAGAATACTAAGGTGAAAACCTACAGACCCAAATTGGAGTATAGAATTGGCTCTGCTTTTATAATCCTATTTATTTACTAATGGGTAAATGATAGTTTTCTCTTCTCCCCTCCCCCCACAATTACTTAGGGCCCTTGGATGTAAATGATTCTATGTGATTTTTTTCTGGGTTTTTGATACAATTTGAGTAACAATGCTTTTTGGCTCCTTTAAATAAAAATGTGTATAAATTTGTTTATAGTGTTTACATACATATTACTCAGTAACTCATTAATATTGCCTCTAGTTTACTTGATAGTTCTTAGATCATGTTTAGAAATGATCTGAGAAAGGTTTGTTGGAAGGATGAGGGATGGTGGCTATCAGGATCTTGTATTTTTTTTTTTTAATTTTTTTTTTTTCCTTCAACATTTTTATTTATTTTTGGGACAGAGAGAGACAGAGCATGAACAGGGGAGGGGCAGAGAGAGAGGGAGACACAGAATCGGAAGCAGGCTCCAGGCTCCGAGCCATTAGTCCAGAGCCTGACGCGGGGCTCGAACTCCCGGACCGCGAGATCGTGACCTGGCTGAAGTTGGACGCTTAACCGACTATGCCACCCAGGCGCCCCAGGATCTTGTATTTTAAGGGCAATTCATGGGTGTTAAGAGATGGTCAGAAACCATAGTTTCCTGGGAGCCAGGAAGTTCAACTTTATATGTAATTAGGTTGTATAATTTCACACAAGCATTGTTTGCAAAAGAGAGCAGTATTTATTGTAGCACAATGGTAGTTATATTTATTGTGGCATATCAAATCATGAAACTCTAGCAGTAGATAGTCAAAAACAGGAAATAACTTGTGATAGTAGTTAATATTAAAATATTTGTTAGGTGTTTGAGAGAACAGAGGGAAAATCACCTTCTAAAGTAGTGGGTACAGAGTTCAAACCAGCAAATAAATGCTAAAAGTTTGATTCTGGTGCCAGTTTCCTTAGATTCTGTTGTCATACTATTGAACCTTGGAAGTTATACCTTTGGGGGTGCCTGGGTGGCTCAGTCAGTTAAGTGTCCGACTTCAGCTCAGGTCATGATCTCATGGTCCGTGAGTTCAAGCCCCGCATTGGGCTCTGTGCTGTCAGTTCAGAGCCTGGAACTTGCTTTAGATTCTGTGTCTCCCTCTCTCTCTGTCCCTCTCCCACTCATACCCTCTCTATCAAAAAATGAATAAACCGGGGGCGCCTGGGTGGCGCAGTCGGTTAAGTGCCCGACTTCAGCCAGGTCACGATCTCGCGGTCCGTGAGTTCAAGCCCCGCGTCGGGCTCTGGGCTGATGGCTCAGAGCCTGGAGCCTGTTTCCGATTCTGTGTCTCCCTCTCTCTCTGCCCCTCCCCCATTCATGCTCTGTCTCTCTCTGTCCCAAAAATAAATAAACGTTGAAAAAAATGAATAAACGTTAAAAAAAATTTTTTTTTAAAGGAAAGTTATACCTTTGTGTTTTCTCTTTGAATAAAATAATCATCTTTTGATGCATATGCTTTAGATACACACCCATACACTTGGTTGGAAAATGGGAAGGGAGCTTTCATTTATCTGAGATCATTCACATGATGTTCAGAGCCAAGGCGTCACTTTTGAGGGGGAGAGGGAATGGTTTACATCTCTCTCTGCTAACGTAACTTTTTCCAGTAAATAAGAAGGCAACTTTTCCGCATCACGCGTGGGTTTGAGTTCATTCCCACTTATTGAGAATGTTATGGAAATGAGCATATACCTTTTAGCCCAACCCAAAGAACTCTTACCCCCCTCTTACAATTCCTTCAGGAACTCATACACCAAGTTCAGTTCCTTTGCTATCATTAGTGGAGAATGGGATCTAAACATTGTTCCTTCTAGTTAGTCCCTGCTACAGTGACTGGAGAGAGCAGGATCTAGTTTTCAATCCAGCTGGGTGGTGTGGCTACTGGTTGCATGCACAAGAACTGTTACCACCTCCATGTTCCACTTTCAACTGAATTGAGGCTCCATTCTTCACAGTAGTGGATGGCAAATGAATACAGAATTTTTAAAACCCATGCTTTGATACATAGCTCTTTCACTTGAGTGGTGATTTGAGAACATGGTCAAGTGGCCTTGTCCAAAGGAGACTACTCAGTGTTTACAGTTGCAGTGTATACTTCTGTATTTTATTTTATGAAAAAAAATTTTTTGATGTTTGTTTATTTTTGAGAGTGAGAGAAGGAGGAGGAGGAGGAGGAAAAGAGAGAGAGACAGAGAGAGAGATAGAATCTGAAGCAGGCTCCAGGCTCTGAGCTGTCAGCACAGAGCCCGAGGCGGGGCTCCAACCCATGAACCCTGAGATCATGGCCTGAGTTGAAGTCGGTCGCTTAACCAACTGAACCACCCAGGCACGCCTATACTTGTGTACTTCAGTAAGGCTGTTTGAGAGTTAGACTTCATTAGGTTTTAGTTCTCTGAATACCACTGTGTACTTTAGCTCTTTGTACTTGTGCTTCAACAAGCAGTTTTTCTCCTTACTGGCTTAATATGTTTTCTGAAATGTCTTTTTGGTGGCTTCTTTTCAGAATTATAGGTCCATATAAATTATTGGAAGGTTTTCTGGGTCAAAATAGATGTGACCTATAAAAATAGCTGATTATGTTGGATATGTTATTTCTGAAAACAAGCAAATTTCATAATATCCTGACTATTTAATTATTTTTCTATAATTAGGATACATGTTTTAAAATAAGGCTAGTTTGCTGTTTGTTGCCTATGGGACAAGATATTACTGAAATGATCTTGTAAAGTGTGCCTTTCTCCATATTTTTATTTCTACTGCCTTTCAGGAAGATGTTAAGGTTAGTTTTCACCTCTGGCAATGTTTTAACACCTCTTTTCTACATTAGACGTTCTGTCACATTTTTCTAGTGTGATAGTAAACATTACTCAAATGATAAAAAGCTGACCCTATTTTAAGTTTTTTTTTTTTTGTAACTGACAGACTAAGAGGTAATAGATAATTTTAATATTGTACTGTATCTTAGATTCAAACTGATATCTTCAGTGGTTCAAGTCAGTGTTTTACCAGGTGAAGGTATCCACATCACTGTACTTGATTGTGAAAGCTTTTTCAAAATCATGTAAAAAGTCAGTTATTTTTGATAGGAAGTTAAAGCAGAGGTATCCATCTCATCTCTATATCTTATGAATTTTAAAGCTGTAGATAGAGGCAAAGTTGAAGTTGTTTTAAAAATTGAATGTTAGGAGAAGGAAGAGGGGGTTAACGAAGGATAGATTATAAAATAAAAGGGACACTAGAAAAGACAAGTTAATTTAGCAGTGAGATATGGAGGTAGGAGGGAGGTACTGGAAAGGAAGAATGGGTCCTCGAGAGATCTCCCCAAGATACTTAGGAGAGTTAGAGTCATTTTTTTTCCCCTTTATATTGTGGAAACTAGATTAGCATTTTTTTGTCATTCACGGTGAGAATACTTTTTTATTTTTTTTAAGTTTATTGAGATGTAACTTGCACATAGTAAAATTAATCCTTTTCTAGTAGTGTACAGGTCTTTGAATTTTGGCAGACATTTGCAGTCTTGTAGCCCTTTGTGTTTATTTGTTTGAGAGAGAGAGAGAGCAGGAGCTAGGAAGAGGGGCAGGGTGGGGGAAGAGAGAGTCTTAAACAGGCTTCAAGCCCAGCTTGGAGCCTGATGTGGGGCACAGTCCCATAACTCTGGGATCATGACCTGAGCCAGAATCAAGAATCGGACGCCCAACTGATTGAGTCACCCAGGCGCCTCTATTTTTTTTTTTTTTTTTTTTTTTAAGTAGACTTCATTCCCAGCGCAGAGCCCAACATGGGGCTTAAACTCAGGACCCTGAGGTCAAGACCTGAGCTGAGATCAAGAGTCAGGTGCTTAACCCACTGAGCCACCCATGCATCCCTCTAGGAAGCACTGATGTTTTCTGTCCCAACAGTTTTTCCTTTTCTAGAATGTCATTTAAATAGAGTCATAGGATGTAGCAGTTTCCTAGAATTGCTCTAACAAGTTATACACACTGGTTAGTTTTTAAAACAATGGAACCTTATTCTATCACAGTATTGGAGTCTAAAAGACCAAAATAATGGGTCAGCAGGGTTAGAATTTATCAGAAGGGAGAATCTATGCTGTGCCTCTCATAGCTTCTGATGGATGTTGGTGATCCTTGCATTCTTTGGCTTTGTATATGCTTCTTTCCAATCTCTGCCTTTGTCTTCATATGGTATTCTGTGTGTCATCACCTTATCTTTATTCTGTGCATGTCTCTATGTCCAAATTTTCTTCTTACAAGGTCATAAGTCATTTAAATAAGGTTCTCCTCATCTTAACTTGATTACATCTACAAAGACCCTTTAAGACCAAGTGAGGTCACATTCTGAGGTTTCAGGTAGACAAATTTTGGGGGAGACACTTCTCAACATAGTACATTGGTTATGTACCCTTTTTTTTTTTAATGTTTGAAATGTTACTTAAAAAAACAACAACATCATATAGGGGTATCTGGGTGGTTCAGTTAGTTAAGTGTCTGACTCTTGATTTCAGCTCAGGTCATGATCTCAGGGTTGGTGAGATCGAGACCCACATAGGGCTCTGTGCTGACAGTGCGGAGCCTACTTGGGATTCTCTCTCTGCCCCTCCACTGTTCATTTATACACAGGTATGCTTGCATGCTCTCTCGTCTTTCAAAATAAATAAACTTAATAAAACTCTTAAAAAATAATTATACAGTAAAATTGGCTTTTGTGTGTGTATGTGTACAGTTGTATGAACTTTAACATATGTATAGGTTTTTGCAACACCGCAGGCAGGATACAGAATAGTTCCATCATGCCAGAAACCTCCCTTGTACTTCATTTTGTAGTCCTATCCACCCTCCACTCTTCACAGCCACAGATTTGTTATCTATCCCTATTATTTTGTCTTTGGGAGACTGTCACATAAATGGAATAATACATATGTAACTTTTTGAGACTTGGTTTCAATCAGTATGATTGGTGCCTTCCAGATTCATCCAAGTTGCACATATCAGTAGTTTGTTTCTTTTTGTTGCTGAGTAGTATTCCAGGGTATGAATGCACCAGTTTATCAGTTTACCTGTTTAGGGATATTGGGTTGTCTGACATTTTTGGCAATTATGAACAGAGTTACTATAAACATTCCTATACAAGTTTTTTAATTTTTTTTTTTTTTTGTACTTTCGAGAGAGTGCACCCCTCCCATACAGATTTTAAGTGAATGTTGCTTTTATTTCTTTTGGCAGGGTTTCTTTCTTTCTTTCTTTCTTTCTTTCTTTCTTTCTTTCTTTCTAGTGTTTATTTTTGAGAGAGACAGAGACAGAATGAGAGTGGGGAAGGGGTAGAGAGAGAGGGAAACACAGAATCTGAAGCAGGCTTTAGGCTCTGAGCTGTCAGGACAGAGCCTGACGCGGGGCTCAAACTCACAAACCATGAGATTATGACCAGAGCTGAAGTCGAACACTTAACTGACAGCCACCCAGGTGCCCCTAGGCAGTGTTTCTTAATCTTGGTGCTATGATATGTTGGGCTGGATCGTTCTTTGTTGTGGAGTGCTGCATTGTAGGGTTTTCAGTAATATCCCTTGCTTCTACCCACTGTTGTAGAAAACAAAACAAAACAAAACAGATCTCTGCATTATAGTAGTATACTTTTCCCTTCTGCAGTTGGTAAGTAAAATGTGGGATAATACTTTGAGACCATACAAATATCCTATTTTCCAATAACCTTTTATCTAGTGGTTTCTCTATTAGTGCATAACAAATTATCCCAAAATTTAGCAGGTTAAAACAAATATTTTTTATCTGTATGGTTTCTGTGGGATAGAAATTCAGAAGTGGCTTAGCTGGATGGCTTTGACTCTGAGTTTCATTAAGACACAGTCAAGATGTTGGTTGAGGCTGCAGTTCTCTGAAGGCTTGAGTGGGGGCTGGAGGATCAGTGTCCAAGGTGTCTCACTGCTATGGTTGGTGGGTTGGTGCTAGCTGTTGGTGGGAGGCCTCAGGTCCTTGCAACATACACCTTTTTCTAGGGCTGCTGGAGTCTCCTCACAAATTGGCAGCTGGCTTCCCTGGAGCAAGTGACCTGAGAGCAAGTGGTGTCATCCTTTTTTTTTTTTCAATTGTGGTACAATGTGTATAACAGTAAATTTACCATCAAAACCATTTTCAGGGGCGTCTGTGCGGCTCAGTCAGTTGAGTGCCGACTCTTGATTTTGGCTTAGGTTATGGTCCCAAGGTTGTGGGATTGTGCCCTACATCAGGCTCCTTGCTTACTGTGGAGCCTGCTTGAGATTCTCACTCTCTCTGCCCTTCTCCCCTGCTTGCACATGTCTTCTCTCTCTCAAATAAAAAATAAAAAACCCATTTTTAAGTGTATGATTCAGTGGTACTAAGTACTAATTCATATCACTGTGCCGTCATCACCACTGTCCATCTCTAGAATTCTTTTCTTCTTGCATAGTTGAAACTCTGTATCCCATTAAGCAATAACTTCACATTCCCTCCTCCCATGAGTCCTTGGTAACTATGGCTCTACTTTCTGTCTCTGATTTGACTGCTGTAGGTACCTCATATAAGTGGAATCACCTTCTTTTTTTTTTTTAAGTTTATTTTTGAGAGAGAGAGTGAGAGCGGGGGAGGGGCAGAGAGAGAGGGGGACAGAGGATCTGAAGTAGCCTCTGTGCTGACAGCTGAGAGCTGATCTGATGCAGGGCTGAAAGTCACGAACTGTGAGATCATGACCTAAGCTGAAGTGAGATGCTTAATCGACTGAGCCACTCAGGCACCCCAATGTGGAATCATCTTTTTGTGTCTGGCTTATTTCATTTAGCATGTTCTCAAGGTCCATCCATGTTATAGCATGTGTCAGAATTTCCTTCCTTTTAATTTCCTTCCTAATATTATTCTGTTGTGTGTATATACCACATTTTGCTTATCCATTCAACCATTGATGGACACTTGGGTTACTTCTGCATTTTAGCTATTGTGAATAATGCTGCTATGAACTTGTGTGTACAGATACTTTTTTTAGATCCTACTTTCAATTGTTTTGGATATATAACAACAAGTAGAATTACTGGATCATATCGTAACTCTTTAGTTTTGAGGACCCATTGTACTGCTTCCCACAGTAGCTGTATCCTTTTACATTCTTACATTAGTGCACAAGTGTTCTAATTTCTCCATATCCCTGACAACATTTTTTTTTTTTATAGTAACCATCTTAATGGGCTTAAGTTGGTATTTCATTGTGGGTTTTTATTTGCATTTCCTTAATGATTAGGGGGGGTTAAGTGTTTTTATGTACTTCCTGGCCATTCTTTGGAGAAATGTCTGTCATTTCTTTGGAGAAATGTGTTCATGCACTTCGTCCTTTTTTTTTTTTTTTTTTTTTTACATTTATTTATTTATTTTGAGAGAGAGAGTGTGCCTGTGCAGACATGTGTGTGCAGAAGAGGAGCAGAGAGAGAGAATCCCAAGCAGGCTCCACACTGTTAGTGAGGCGTAGGGTTCAAACACACGAACCAGTTAGATCATTACCTGAGCCAAATTCAAGAGTCGGACAATTAACCAACTGTGCCACCCAGGCACCCCTCCATTTTTGAATTAAGATTTTTATTGTTGTTGAGTTTTAGAAATTCTCTGTATACTGGATATTAATCCTTTAGATGAATGATTTGCAAATATTTTCTCCTATTTTGTAGGTTGCCTTTTCATTCTGTTGATAACATCTTTTGCATAAAATTTAAAATTTTTGTGAAGTCCAGTTTGTCTATTTTTTCTTTTGTTGCCTGTATCTTTGGTGTCATATGCAAGGAATCATCGCTAAATCCAGTGTTGTGAAGCGTTTGTCCTATTTTCCTCTAAGAGTTTTATATTTTTAGTTCTTAACATTTAGGTCTTTGATCCATTTTTAATTTTTGTAAATGGTGTTAGGTAAGGGTCCAACTTTATTCTTTTGCAGGTGGATATCTGGTTTTCCCAACACCATTTATTGAAAGGACTGTCCTTTCTCCATTGAATGGTCTTGACACCCTTGTCAAAAAACATTTTACTTTATATGTAAGAGTTTATTTTGGGGCTTTCTTTTTAGTCCAATAGAATAAGTTTGTATGTCTTTATGCCATTATCACAGATTTTTTATTATTGCAGCTTTGTATTGAATTTTGAAATCAGGAAATACAAGTCCTCTAAATTTGTTCTTTTTCAAGATTGTTTTGGCTATTTAAGGTCCCTGGAGATTTTTTTTTAAGTTTATTTATTTTGTGAGGGAGAACACGCGTGTGTGCACACACACGCAGGGTAGGGGGCAGAAAGAGAATCCCAAGCAGGTTCCACACTGTCAGCGCAGAGCCCAACTTGGGGCTCCATTCTGCAAACCACAAGGTAATGACCTAAACGGAAATCAAGTGTCAGAAGTTTAACCAACTGAGCCACCCAGGTGCCCCAAGGTCCCAGGAGAGTCTATAGGAATTTTAGGATGGATTTTCTATTTCTGCAAGAAACATTGGGATTTTGATAGGAGTTGCATTGACTCTAGACTGCTTTGGGTAGTATTAACATCTTAACAGTATTAAGACTTCTAATCCATAAACATAGAATGTCTTTCCATTTATTTGTGTCTTCTTTAATTTCTTTCAGCAATGTTTTATAGTTTTTAGTGTTACAAGTCTTTGACCCCATTGGTTAATTCCTAAGTATCTTACTATTTTTGATGTTATACATAAATGGGTTTGTTTTCTTAATTTCCTGTTTACATTGTTTTTAATTTTTATTTTTTTTAATGTTTATTCATCTTTGAGAGACAGATCACAAGTCAGGGTGGGGCAGAGAGAGAGGAAGACAGAGAATCTGAAGCAGGCTCCAGGCTCTGAGTTGTCAGCACAGAGCCCAACACAGAGCTTGAACTCACAAACTGTGAGATCATGACCTGAGCCAAGGTTGGACACTTAACTGAGCCACTCAGGCACTCCTTAGATTGTTCATTTTTAATGAATACAAATGCATTGGATTTGTGTGTGTTAATTTTTGTGTCTTGTTAATTTGCTGAATTTGTTTTAGTTTTAATACTTTTTGTGTGTGTGTGTGGAATCTCTCGGGTTTTTTATATATACGATCATATCTTCAAACAGAATTCTTCTTCCTTTCCAATTTGGATGCCTTTTATTTATTTTTTTCTTGCCTAATTGCTTTTTTTTGGGCTTCTAGTTCTATGTTGAATGGAAATGGTGAGAATGGCCATCCTTGCTCATTGCTGATCTTTGACAAAAAGCTTTTATTTTTTCACCATTGAATGTGATGTCAGTTGGGAGTTTTTCATATATGGCCTTTATTAACATACAGGTGGTTCCCTTCTAGTTCTACTGTGTTGAATGTTTTTCTCATGAAGGGGTATTAAATTTTTTCAGATGCTTTTTCTCTATCAATTGAAATAATCGTGTTTTTCCCCCCTTCATTCTGTTAATATGGTACGTTACATTGATGAATTTTTATTGTTGAACCATCCTTACATTCCAGGATTAAATCCCACTTGGTATACAATCCTTTCAGTAAACTGAGAAATACTGTTTCTCCCTTCAAACATGTCAGTTTTTGCTTTATATGTTTTGATGATCTGTTATTAGCTGGGTAAATGTTTATAATTGAATCTTCTTGCTGTTTCAGACCTTTTATTTTGTAACATCTTTTGTCTTGTAACTTTTTTTTAACTTTTATTTATTTAGTTTTAAATGTCTACACCCAATATAGGGCTTGAAATCATGACCCCAAGATCAAGACTCTTCTGATTAAGCCAGCCAGGCGCCCCATCCTTTTTTGATTTAAAGTGTATTTTGTGTGACATTAGGATAGTCACATGGAATATCTTTTTCTATCCTTTCACTTTTGGCCTATTTGTGTCTTTGGATCTAGACTGAGTCTCTTGTAGACAGCATATAGATTATGTTTTAAGCCATTCTGCCACTTTCGGTCTTTTGATTGGAGAGTTTAATCTTGTTTCATGTAAAGTAATTACTGGTAAAGAGGGACTTCCTCATTTTACTATTTATTTTCCATATGTCTTACAGTTTTTTCTGTCATTCGTTTCTTCATTACTGTCATTGTGTTTAGTTGATATTTTGTAGTGAAACATTTTTATTGCCTCCTTATTTCCTTTTGTGTATATTCTGTAACCATTTTCTTTGTGGTTACCACAGGGATTACATTTAAAGTCTGAAAGTTATAATACTCTAATTTGAATTTATAACACTTAATTTCAGTAACATACAAAAACTGTTCTTTTACAGCTTTGTCACCACCCATTGCAGTTATTGGTGTCACAAAATTGCATCTTTATACATTGTTGTGGCATTGCCTCTTATAACCTAGCCTTGGATGTCACATACTGCCCTTTCCTGCCACATTCTATTCAGTAGAAGAGAGTAAATCTGGCCTACATTCAAGAGGTGGGATATTAGTTTCCATCTTTTGAAGGGAGCTTGTGGATATATTTTAAAATGCCCTCATCTTGGGGCGCCTGGGGGCTCAGTCGATTAAGCGTCTGACTTTGTCTCAGGTCATGATCTTACGGTTCGTGAGTTCAAGCCCCACATCAAGCTGTGTGCTGACAGCTCAGAACCTGGAGCCTGCTTTGGGTTCTGTCTCCCTCTCTCTCTGCCCCTCCCCTGCTCATGCTCTCTCTCTCACAAAAATAAATAAACATTAAAAAAAAATTTGTTAAAGTGCCATCATCTGTTGATTCTTGCCTGACTCAGTTATTACATTAGGTTGCAGAATAATGATTCTTTCATTTCTTCTTCATTTATTAAGCTCAGCTAAATTTTGAGGGGAAACTCCATCCCCATCACCAGCCTCCAAATATTACTTCCGAACCAGCTTTTTTATTACATTTTAATTTTTTTTTATTCTTATCCCCCAAATTTCTGGTTTATTAGATAACATTTCTGTGTTTGTTTCATCATTGGTAAAAAAGGTTGTAGTATCTACGTCACGGGGAGTGTATTCATTTCCTGTGACTGCTGTAACAAATTACCTCAAACTTGGTGACTTTATTAAAATAAAGACTTATTTTCTCACAGTCATAGAGGCCAGAATTCTGAAGTCAAGATGTCAGAAGAGCTGCATTTGCTCTGAAAACTCTAGGGAGAATCCTTCCTTTTCTAATTTCTGCTGGATGCCCGTGTTTCTTGGCTTGTGGGCTGCATAATTTCAATCTCTACCTGTCTTCACATTGCCTTTTTTTCTTCTCTCCTCTGTAGGTCTTTTAACAGGACAATTGTTGGATTTTAGGTCTACCTGGATAATCCAGGATGATGTTATCTTGAAATTCTTAATTTTATCTGTAAAGATCCTTTTTCCAAGTAAGGTCATGTTTGTAGGTTTCAAAGAATAGGATGTGGATGTATCATTTTGGGAGCCACTATTCAACCCATCACAAGGAGATTGCATTAAATGAATTACTGCATGTAGAATTCTTTAAAAGTTCTTAGCACGTGACTATTCACCAAATTAGTTATTTTTTATTATGGTGATGCTTGTGTTTTATAGCAGCCTCCTGAATTTAGTATTTTATCTCTTATACCACCTTATTTTAGCAATATAAATTTCCATACCTAGCATCCATAATTAGGGTGGCTTTATGTTATGCTTTGCCTAGTATAGTTCTGGTTTATTTCCATTGACACAGTGTTCTATCTTGTCCCTGTTCATACTCAAAAATAACCCAATTTGGATGAAAAATTAAATGGTTACTCTCCCATAATTCATCCTATCCTTTATTTTGCTGTTTGAGAAAAATCATTACTGAATGTAAAATAAGTATATACCCTTCTATTTGAATTGTAAGAACTTCAGGATAGATTCTAAACATGTTAGGTTAGTACTTCAGTGTAAGTTTTCTTGTTCATGTACTTTATAGGAAAGATCTTACTTTACCTTAGCACTTAGCCAAAATTATACCTTGGCTTCTCTGTTAGTTTTCTGTTGCTGTGCAGTGAATTATCCCAAGGTTCAGTGGCTTAAAATAACAGTAACATATTATCTTCTGCAGTTTCTTCGGGTGAGAAATTTGGGAGCAGCTTGGCTGAGCAGTTGTGGCTTAGGGTCTCTCTTGATATTGCAGTTAGATATCAGGCAAGTCTGCATTCATCTATAGCCTTGACTGGGACTAGAAGATCTACTTCCAAGGTGACTCACTCATGGTTAGCAAATTGGTGATGGTCTTGGTAGGAAGCTTCATTTCCTTTTCACCTGGGGCTCTCCATAGGACCACTTGAATGTCTACATAGTATGGTGGCTGGCTTCTCCCAGAATAAACAATCCCAGGGATCAAGGCAAAAATTGTAATGCCTTTTATGACCTAGCTTTGGATGTAATACACTGTTGTTTCTACCATATTCTGTTGGTTGTATAGGCCAACTCTGTATCACTGTGTCAGGGGAATTACACAGGAGTTTTGAATATCCGGAGGTAAGGATTATTGGAGGGCATTTTTGAGGCTGGCTGCCACAGCGTCTAGACTTCTAACTGGCCAAGAATTCAAATGTTTTTATATTCTAAACTTTTAATATTTATTTATTTGTTTACAGCAAGCATGAGTGGGGGAGAGGGACAGAGGGAGAGAGAGGATCTTAAGGAGGCTCCGTATTCATGGACTGAGCTACCCAGGCACCCTTTTATTTTTATTTATTCTTTTCAGATCTTTTTATATATTCTTTCTCTCTTAATTCATCTGAATTCCAAGGGTGCCAACCCAGGTGTTGTTGTTGTTGTTGTTGTTGTTTTCATTTTCTCGTGTTACCTTGTTATGAATATGTTTTATGTTCACATGTTTGTATAGTTACCCCAAAATAGTTGGCTTTAAAAACATTTTTTACTTTTTTCGCTTAAAGGTTTTCTGCTTTTCACTTGGTCCATGATACTGGTCAGTTTCTAGGTTATTAGGTGTATTATGTAGAGTCTTTTGAGTTTTCTAGGAAGACATTCACATTGCTTGTGAATTATGTTTTGTTTCTTTCTACTATTTATAACAACAGAGCCCAGTTCCTTGATTTTTGTAGTCCATTCTTTTTCTGTTGTATCATTTTCCCCTTTGTCCTTTGTTGGCCAAATTTAAGCACATCTCCTGTTCTCTTCCTATTTTCCTTTTCATCCATAAGTGCTTCTCTTCTGTGGTGTCTTGTCCAAATTTTCCCTCCCTACAAAGTCAAAATTTATTACTGTAGCCTGTATTTCCTTACTTACGTTATTTGCACAGGGAGCACAGTGTCAATTTTCTATAACTCTAATTATTTATATTTGGCTCTCCCTCACATTTTAAGTTCTAGGAGGGCAGAAGCCTTACCTTTGTAAATCTGTGGTGTTTACTATTATGATGGGAAACTTTCTGCAGTGTGTGTTCATTGGTTGCTTTTGTATTGTTATTATGAACCTAAGAACAAAAACACCCTTTGTAACCTCACTTATTTACAAATAGAGGCTCTTTTGTACAGGTTATAAGTGCCCCCATTTATTTGGAAAAATGTTAGACAGTGGTGAGTCCTTTGGATCATAATAGATATTTTTAAAACTTTTAGGGGCGCCTGGGTGGCGCAGTCGGTTAAGCGTCCAACTTCAGCCAGGTCACGATCTCGCGGTCCGGGAGTTTGAGCCCCGCGTCGGGCTCTGGGCTGATGGCTCAGAGCCTGGAGCCTGCTTCCGATTCTGTGTCTCCCTCTCTCTCTGCCCCTCCCCCGTTCATGCTCTGTCTCTCTCTGTCCCAAAAATAAATAAACGTTGAAAAAAAAAATTAAAAAAAAAAAACAAAAAAAAACAAAAAAACTTTTAATGTTTAGTAAGAAAGATATCATAATTTCAAGTTTTTCTGAAGTGTCATAGAAAAGTACACCTTGAGTAACTTTTTCATATTTATTGATCAATTCAACAGGTATTTGAAGGTGTACTATTAATATGCTTCAGGCATTACATCTGGCTTTTCATGTAAAGATGAATGGCCCCTGATCTTAAGAAAACAGTTTGAAGGGGGAGACAGATTTGCCACAGATATTAAGGGACAGCTATTGAACACTTGTTAGGTTTAAGACTGTCTTATAGCACTTCGTGGTATTATCTCACTCTTCAAAACAAAACTATAATAAAATTGTCCCTGTCTTATGGATGAAGAAGGAATGGTTCATAGATTAAGTAATTTGTTCATGTTTGCACAGTAAGTTACAGTGTTAGTTTGTGGATCTAAATCTGTCTGATTCCAAAGCCTGCACATTTAATTACTGTGTTGTAATATCTCCTGGAATACATGCAGCAGGGTTGATGAGAAGAACTTCATTATTTCTGCTTTGGAGTCGAGGGAGAGCTACCAGATGAAATGCTTGAGTAGAATGTTGAAGGATAAGAGAAGACTAGATGAATGGGAAGTTAAGGAAGGAGCAGAGCAAAGTTTGAACAGAAGGAACAAGTAAACCACAGAAATATTAAACAGATGGCATGCTGAGGTAGGATGAGTAATTCTGTATGGTTAAAGCGTGGGGTATGTATGAGAGAGTGGAAGGTGAGTTAAGAGAATAGGCAAGTGAGGATCATCAGATGTAGGGGATTCATTTTAAAAATCCTTCTGACAACATTGTATATATGGACAGATTGAGGCTAGACAAGGACAAATGTTGAAATTAGTATGGTAGTGTAAGGAGAGCCAAATGAAGGGAGTAGTGATGGGGATAAAGAGGGAACTGTAAAAAAAAAAATAATAATTACAAGATTTTTCACTCATATCCAACTGTTTTATTTTAATGTCTCAAGGAATTTTGCCTCTTTCACATTTCCCATTTTTTAGTCATAATGGTGATGTATGTAGGTTCTTAAATAGTACCTAGTTTTTTCACTTTTATACTTAAGAGCCAGGGGGGTTAGCGAAATCATGGCCCATGGAAGCAATCTGGCTTTCTGCCTGTTTGTGTAAATAGTTTTTCTGGTACACAGTCTCATTCATTCATTTTATGTGTTGTCTATGGCTGCTGTCACACTACAAGGGAGTTGAATAGTTGTGACAGAGATCATATGGTCTACAAGGTTTAAAATATTTACTCCCTGGCCCTTTACAGAAAAACTCCCTATTTCAGAGCATCAGATTGAAGACATTCTATTATCTAATAACTAAAGTGAATGTAATAGAGCTTACTTAATATTATGTTCTGGTCATTATTAATAAGGTGACATTGACCACATTTGTCATTCAGAATCTACATTACTTCCTTAATGTATTTGGAAATCATATTAGTTAACCTCTCCCAAATTGCAAGGTTTCTTAGGTAAAGGGGGTTTAAATGTAAAGAGATTTATGAAAATAAAGAATGGAAAACTCTTTTGTACAGTTGAGTTTTGTTAGTCCAACAAGGACCAAAAAATAGTTTAAAGCTACAAGATGATTTAAGACTACATCATACTCTGGCAACCAAATTATTTTGTCAGTCTGGCAGCAGTAGGTATTGTTTGATCCCTGTTCTAGTGTTCTGACAATCTATGTACAGAGCTTGCAATTTTAGACTACTTGAACTGACTAAAATTGGTGTAGCCTGTCTCCACAGTATAGGCTGTTCCTACTGGGGACTGTTTTCATGCAAATTCCTTTTTTTCCCTGAATGTTCCTTCTTTTCTTTTCTTTCTTTTTTTTTAATGGCATCCTATTTTTGTTTCATGAGTGTAGTATCTTTTCATCTCTCTGAAGATGTTAATACATTTTTAAAAGTGTTCTTTGTTTTTCTTTGGCATTACTTCATGATAGGAGCTTCTCACATTGCCTGCTAGTATTTTATTATGTTTAAAGAGGGGAGACTAAAAATCAGGCTGGGAGCTCTGAGTGTGCATGTATGGAGGAGAAGCTTGTTAACAGAGAACCTCGCTATAGGATTTTCTGGTGGATAACCTTTTAAGAAGTTGGAGGACTTCATAAAAAGACTCATCCTATCCACTGCCTGTTTGGTTCCTTTAATTCTCCTGTTTTTGATATTGTCCATCCTTTAACTGTGGCTGGCATCTCCCATTCTAGAGATGCTCTATTTTACCGTCTCTAGAAGGAAAACCCCCAAGTCTTGTGTGAAGTAGGGGATTTAGGAATCACAGGCAGCTTTCAGACCATCCTGCTTATATGTCTTAAATTTACTCCCTACTTCAGAATTACCTGGTGTGTCTTGAAGACACTTCAGTGTAAAACAACTTAGTTCTTGGCTCTTTCCCTACTACCAACATAGGAACCGACTTTCTTGAGTGTGCTGTTACTTAGCATTGCTCTGTTTTGTAGTTGACTGTAGTTAGTTGCTTGCTGTTATCTCCACTTCTGTTTTTCCTGACAAATAGTACTATAGTTACTTTTTTGATTTTTAAAATTTCTTTGCTAGAGTTGAGAGGGAATTTGAAAGGGGAATTTGAAAGGGGATTCAGATGTGCATGTGTAATCTATCATCTTTTTGTAAAAGACCTTTTTCTACATATTTACTTTTTGTTTACATTCTACAGCCTTTTGGGTTCACACATTTTTTTTTTTCTCTCAAATATTTTTTCTCCATACTGGTTTGGAATTTGTTCATTCTGTTTTTAATTTTTTACTGCTTTTCATTGAAATTTTAACTTGCATATAAACCTCACTGAAGTTAATCAGTATCTTTGCCTTGCTTAGCAATACAAAGATCTTGGAACTTGACTCCAGCTATCTCCATTCCTGATTTTAATTCTGTTATTCAGTATTTTAGCTTTATACATATATTTTTAATTTTAAAAAATTTTTTTTATGTTTATTTGAGGGAGAGAGAGTCAGTGTCAGTGGGGGAGGGTCAGAGAGACACAGAACTTGAAGCAGGCTCCAGGCTCTGAGCTGTCAGCTGTCGTGGCCTTGAACCCACAAACTGTGAGATCATGACCTGAGCCGAAGTCGGAAGCTTAACCAACTCAGCCACCCAGAGCCCCCTATACATATATTTTTAAATGTTTATTTATTTTGAGGGGAGTGAGCGTGTGCCTGTATGTGCACTTGCACGCTCACACAGGTTGGGGAGGGGCAGAGAGAGAGTCCCAAGCTCTTCACTGACAGATGCAGGGCTCCATCTCACAAACTGTGAGATCATGACCTGAGCCAAAATCAAGAGTTGGACGTTTGACTGAGCTACCCGTATGCCCTTAGCTTTATATATATATATATTTTTTTTTTAATTTTTTTTCCCCAACGTTTTTATTTATTTTTGGGACAGAGAGAGACAGAGCATGAACGGGGAAGGGGCAGAGAGAGAGGGAGACACAGAATCGGAAACAGGCTCCAGGCTCCGAGCCATCAGCCCAGAGCCTGACGCGGGGCTCGAACTCACAGACCGCGAGATCGTGACCTGGCTGAAGTCGGACGCTCAACCGACTGCGCCACCCAGGCGCCCCAGCTTTATATTTTTAAATGCCCAAGTTAGACATTCTTTCATGTATTTTGTATTTATCTAATTTTACCACTTTCTTAGTCACTTTCGTATCTTGAGTTGCAGAACTTTCTTTCATAATCATTGTCTTTATTCCTGAAATATATCCTTTGGAATTTCCCCTAGTGATGGTCCATTGATAGTAAAATATTTTAGCTTAAAAATAAAAAATGTCCCCTAATTTTTTTGTCTTAAAGAGGTTTGTTGATATGTAGTTCACATTCCATACAGTATACCCATTTAAAATGTACAATTCAATGGCTTTTAGTATATTCAGTGTTGTGCAATGATCACAACATTCAGTTTTAAAACATCGTTACCCCAAAAATCGCTCTGTCAGTGAATTCTCACCCCAAATCCCACATCTGCTCAGCCCTAGGCAACCAATAATCAATTTACTGTCTCTATAGATCAGTTTACTCTGACATTTCATGTAAATGGAATCATACAATATCTGGTCCTTTATGACTGGCTTCTGAGATTTAGCATAGTACTTTCAGGGTTTATCCACGATACAGGTTTTACCAGTGCTTCATTTCTTTTTATTGCTGAATAATAGTCAATTGTATGAATACACCACATTTAAAAAATCCATTTATTAGTTTATGGGCATTTGGGTTGTTTCTATTTTCTGACTATTACGAATAATGCCGTTGTGAATCATGTTCAGGTTTTTGTGTGGACATATGTTTTCATTTCTCTTGGGTATATACCTAGAGAAGAATTGCTATATCATATGATAATTCAGTGTTTAACTTTTTGAGGGACCACAAAATGTATTCCATTGTAGCTGTACCATTTTACATTCCCATTAGCAATCTATGAAGGTTCTAGCTTCTCTATATCCTCATTAATACTTGTTATCAGTCATTTTGATAATACCCATCCTAGTAGGTGTGAAGTGGTATCTCATTTTGGTTTTGATTTGCATGTCCCAGATGATTAATGATGTTGAGTATCTTTTCATGTGTTTATTGGTCATTTGTGTATCTTCTTTGGAGAAATGTCTAGGTATTTTGCCAATTTTTCAGTCATTGTCTTTTTGTGTTGTGAGAGTTTTTTTTATATATTCTGGATACTTTTATCAGATATACATGATTTACAGAAATTTTATTGCATTTTGTGGGTTGACTTCTCACTTCTTGATGGTGTTTTTGAAGCACCAAAGTTTTAGCTTTTGATTTATATCCACTTTATTTCGCTTTTGCTTTTGGTGTTATATCTGGTTCTATTTGAATTTTAGGGGGTTTTTTTCCTTTTAAAAAAAATGCCATTAGGATTTTGATAGGGATTGCTCTGAATCTGTAAATCTTCCAACCCATGAAAATGGATATCTTTCCATTTATTTGTGTCTTCTTTAATTTCTTTCAGCCGTGTTTTGTAGTTTTCATCTCCTTGGTTAAGTTTATTCCTAAGTATTTTATTCTTTTTGATGCTATTGTAAGTGGGATTGTTTTATTTATTTACTTTTTTCTGACTTGATTGCTCTGGCTAGTACTGTAGTACTGTGTTGAATAGAAGTGGTGGGAGTTGGCATTCTGTTTTATTCCTAGTATTAGAGGAAAAGCTTTCAATTTTTCACCATTGAGTGTGATATTAGTTGTGGGCTTTTCATATATACTCTTTATTTTGTTGAGGTAATTTTCTTCTATTCCTAGTTTGACAGTTTTTATCATGAAAGACTATTGAATTTCTTCAAATGCTTTTTTTTTTTTAAAACATCAAGTGGTGATAATGTGATTTTAGCCTTAATTCTTTTAATGTATAATGCATTGATTTTCGTATGTTGATCCATCTTTGCAACCCAGGGATAAATCCCACTTGGTCATAGTGTATTAAGTCTTTTAATGTGCTGTTGAATTTGCTTTGCTAGTATGAAAAACTGAAAATTTTGAATTGTTAAAATGTGGCATCTCTGGAAATCAGATTCTTCTTCCACTTCATGGTTTCTTATTGCTACTCATTATGGTGGTTGTTCGCTTGTTTGGTGACATTTCCAAACTAATTTTTTGTGTAGTCTGTATTCTTTGTCATGTATGGCCACTGTCTTAGACTTCACTTCCTGCTTGCGTGGAGCCTGAAGGTCAACCAGAGTTAAGAGCCAGGATCTTCTGTCCTTCCTGAACAAGCATCCACACCTGGGCATGCGCATGGACTTCTAGATTTAACATAATACCCAGGAGTTTTTCAAAGTTCTCATTCCCCCAAATATCTCCTTCTCCAGTCTCTTCCTTCCCAGTCTTTTCTAAATTTTTTTTTTTTAACGTTTATTTATTTTTGAGACAGAGACAGAGCATGAACGGGGAGGGTCAGAGAGAGGGAGACACAGAATCTGAAACAGGCTTCAGTCTCTGAGCTGTCAGCACAGAGCCCGACGCATGGCTCGAACTCACGGACCGCGAGATCATGACCTGAGCCGAAGTTGGCCGCTTAACCGACTGAGCCACCCAAGCGCCCCCTTCCCAGTCTTTTCAATATATCTGTTGTGTGTCCCATCTATTATCCCTTGCCCCAAGTGGCAGTGGTTAATATATTTGATTTTAAATGCTTTGACAGACACTGCCTGGGAAAGTATCTCAGCCCCAAGGAGGCTCCCTGGCAGGGAAAACAAAGGCAAGAGAAGTTCTGAGCCAATCCTTCATGTAACTTACAGACAGTTAAAACATGCACCCACGGTTCTTTTGTAGGGGTCTAACTTAATTTTTTTTTACATATGGTTGTGCAGTTGTTCCAGCACCATTTGTTGAAGAGATAGCAATTGATGAGGGAAACAAAGGCAAAAGAAAAAAAATTAAATTTCCCTATTACTTAGAGCCCATTGACAAGTCCTTGAAACAGGCAGAGTGACCTTCCTCTGGTAGCTCAGTGGCCTCAATGTTGACACTTTGCTAAGGACAAAAGGCAATCTTAGCCTGACCCCCTAGGAACCTGTAAGTCTACTTTAACATATAAAAATTCCTATTGAAACTCCTTTCTCTCTACCTCCCCCTCCCCCGCCAAGATACATGTTGGTAATCATACTCCAAGCTCATGGCCCACTGATAATACATCTGAAGGGTCTTTTGACTGAGGAGTTATTAGACAGTAGTAAATGACCTTTACCTAACAATAGCTAGGCACCTCAAGGTCTTGGAAATCTTGCTTCCAAAATTCCTTAGAGACTTAGGCTATCCCTAACCCCCTCCCAACTTGAAAGTCACAACCCCATGCAGCTTTTTCTGCCCATGGCTCGTCCCCCCCCCCCCCCCCCGTGCTTAAAACAAACAAACAAACAAAACCAAAAAACAAAAATAACCCTTTTTGCACTGAAGACGTTTCAAGAATTCTTTCTTGGCTGTTGGCTCTGAACCCCAACATTTTCTATATCAGCAATGGTTGTTATTTTATTTATTTATTGCAAATTTTTATTTATTAAAGTAATTTCTACACCAAGTGTGGTGCTCGATCGCACACTGCCGCTCACCAGCGGAGCCGCCTTGGTGCTCCAGCAATGAGTGACACCAAAAGATTTGACATAGTTAGATATGACACCAAAACACAATCCATGAAAGAAAAAATTAGAAATTGGACTTTATTAAAGTTAAATCCCTTGGTTAACAAAGGCACTATTTATTTATTTTTTAATGTCTTTATTTTTGAGAGAGAGACAGAAAGAGAGTGCAAGTGGGGGAGGGGCAAAGAGAGAGGGAGACACAGAATCTGAAACAGGCTTCAGGCTCTGAGCTGTCAGTACAGAGTACGACATGGGGCTCAAACTCATGAACCGTGAGATCCTGACCTGAGCTGTGTAGTTGGACGCTTAACCGACTAAGCCACCCAGGTGCCCTGTACAATCTACCAATTAAGCCACCCAGGTGCCCTGTACAATCTGGTTTTCAGTCCTATTCCTGGCACAGTGCTCCTAAAACCCTTGAAATTTTCTAAGTGATGAGAATGATAAAGGTGTCTTTTGTTATATTATTGAGGTGACTTTTAGACCTTGTCTTAAGAATGGAGACTGGTTGCTAGTGGAGCCAGCCATGTGATTGGAGGTTGTAACTTTCAGTCCTACCCCCCAAAGCCCCCCAACCTCTGGAGAGGGGAAGGGGGCTGGAGATGGAGTTCAGTTGCTAATGACTAATGATTTAATCATCCATACCTGTGTAATAGCTTCCATTAAAAAATGTAAAAGGATGAGTTTCAGAGAGTTTCCAGGTTGCTGAATGCAGGAGGATTTGGGGAGAGTGGTATGCTGGCTGAGGACATGGAAGCTTCACACCTTTTCCCCATACCTTGCCCTGTGCACCTCTTTGATCTGGCTGTTACTGAGTGATATCCTTTTATAATAAACTAGTAACCCAGGAGATGATAATAATAAGTTTGAGTTCTGTGAGCCACTCCAGCAAATTAATCAAACCCAAGTAGATAATCATTGGAACCTCTAATCTATAGCTGGTTAATCAGAAGCACAAGGGACAACCTGGACTTGCATATAAGCATTTGAAGTGTGGTGGGGAGCTTGTAGAACTGATCATTTAACCTGTGGGATCTGACACTATCTCTGAAATAAGTTGTAGGACACCCAGCTGGTGTCAGAGAATTGCTTGTTGGTGTGAATGATGCGGTTTGAAGTGTTGCAACGGGTGTGGAGTCCACGGCCAAGAAAGAATTCTTGAGATGTTTTTGGTGCAAAAAGGTGTTTTTATTATAGCATAGGGACGGGACCCATGGGCAGAAACACCTGCAATGGGGTTGTGAGGAATGACTGATTATAGAAGATCTTCTATCCTATGGAGGTTAGGGTGATGTTAAGTTTCCAGAAAATTGAGTCTGTAGGTTTCTGGAGATTATGTTTTTCTTATGAATCATTAAGACCGTTGCAAAATGATGTAGACACATGTCCTGCATAACTGTGATCTCTATTAGTTAACCATTTGTTTTTCTCTTTTCTTTGTTCTTGGGTAGCCCTGAGTGCCTGAGGAATGTCACATATCCCTTGATGGGGAAGTGTTGCGGAGGTGTTAGCTTGTGCTTTGCCCTCAGCTTGCCTTTTGCTCCCGCCTTATGAGGAAACCATAGTGGAGGGAATTATGGGAAACCATGTGGGAGGAAACCATCCCCCACATATACACCCACATTTTGGACCCTCTACACTGTTAAGAGAGTGAAAAGAGAAGCCATAGTTTGCAAGAAAATATTTGTGAAACACATATCTGGTAAAAGACTTGATTCTAAAATACATAAAGAACTCTTAAAATGTAATAATGTGAAAACAAGTAAAAAGTGAGTAAAAGATCTGAAGAAATACCTTAACATACGTCAGATAAGCATGTGAAAAGATGCTCAACATCATGTCATATGGGAATTGCAAATTAAACCATCAGTGACATATCACTGTACATCTGTTAGATTGGCAGAATTCTGAAAAGCTAATAATACCAAATGCTGGTGAAGGTATGGAACAAAAAGAATTCTCCTACAATCCTAGTAGGAATGCAAAATGGTGCACAACTTTGGAAGACCATTTGGCAGTTTCTTACTGGGTTAAAACATAGGCGTACCATTATCCAGCCATTGTGTACCTTTTTACTCAATTGAATTGAAAACCTAAGGCCACAAATAACTTATACATGAATATTTATAGCAGCTTTTTTCATAATTGTCCCAAACTGGAAGCAAGCAAAATGTCCTTTAGTAGGAGAATGGATAAACTGTGGTACAAACACACAATTGAATATTATTCAGCAATTAAAAAAAAAATAGGGGCACCTGGGTGGCTCAGTTGGTTAAGCATCCAACTCTTGATTTTGGCTCACGTCATGATTTCATGTTCATGAGTTCCAGCCCTGCATAGGGCTCTGTGTTGCAGTGTGGAGCCTGCTTGGGATTCTCCTCCCACCCCCCCCCCCCCACCCACCTCAGCTTGCATGCACTGTCTCTCTCTCAGTAAATAAATAAGCTTAAAAAAAAAAAAAAAAGCTGTCAAGCCATGAAAAAGTATGGAAGAACCTTAATAGTATTGCTAAATGAAAGAAGCCAATCTGAAAAGGCCTCAAATTGTATGATTCCACCTACCTGACATTCTGGAGGAGAGAAAAACTACAGATAAAAAGATCAGTGGTCATCAGGGGGTTCTCAGTGTGGAGGGAGGAATGGATAGGTAAAGCTTGGATGGTGAGATTATTCTGTGTGAAACTAAACGTGGACTCGTGGCGTTATGCATTTGTCAAAATCCATAGAACTGTACAACACAAAGAGTGGATGTGAATATAAATTGTGGGGCTTGAGCTTACAATCCCCACATGCCTACTGACTGCTCAAGCATGTTCTACCAACTGAGCCAGCCAGGCCTCCCTGAATTTTATTTGTGTATCTATTTTTAATTTTTAATTTTTTAATTTTTTTTTATTTTTATTTAAAAAAAAATTTTTTTTTCAACGTTTATTTTTGGGACAGAGAGAGACAGAGCATGAACGGGGGAGGGGCAGAGAGAGAGGGAGACACAGAATCAGAAACAGGCTCCAGGCTCCGAGCCATCAGCCCAGAGCCTGACGCGGGGCTTGAACTCACGGACCGCGAGATCGTGACCTGGCTGAAGTCGGACGCTCAACCGACTGCGCCACCCAGGCGCCCCTATTTTTAATTTTTTAAACATTTTATTAATTTTTTAAAAAAGATTTTATTTTTAAGTAATTCCTACACCCAACGTGAAGCTCAAACTCACAACCCTGAGATCAAGAATTGCATGCTTAGGGGCGCCTAGGTGGCTCAGTTGGTTGAACATCCGACTGCGGCTCAGGACATGAGCTCACGGTCCGTGAGTTCAAGCCCCGCGTTGGGCCCTGTGCTGACAGCTTGGAGCCTGGAGCCTGCTTCAGATTCTGTGTTTCCCTGTCTCTTTGCCCTTCCCCCACTCATGCTCTGTCTCTCTCACTCTCAAAAATGAATAAATGTTGGGGCGCCTGGGTGGCTCAGTCAGTTGAGCATCCGACTTCGGCCCAGGTCACAATCTCGCGGTCCGTGAGTTCCAGCCCCGCGTCGGGCTCTGGTCTGATGGCTCAGAGCCTGGAGCCTACTTCCGATTCTGTGTCTCCCTCTTTCTCTGCCCCTCCCCCGTTCATGCTCTGTCTCTCTCTGTCTCAAAAATAAATAAATGTTAAAAAAAAAATTTAAAAAAAAAATGAATAAATGTTAAAAAAAAAAAAGAATTGCATGCTTTACCAACTGAGGAAGCTGCCCGCCCCCCCCCCCCCCCCCCGGGCTTTTAATTTTTTTTTTTTCAATTGAAATGTAGTTGACACACAATGTTACATTTGTTTCAGGTAAACAACATAGAGATTTGACAGCTCTACATACTATGTTATGCACACCACAAGTGTAGTTGCCATCTGTCACCATACATCACTATTAAATTACCATTGACTGTGTTCCCTGTGCTGTACCTTTCATCCCCATGACTTATTCATTCCATGTCTGGAAGTCTCCCACTTCTCTTCGCCCATTTTACCTCTTTACCCCTCCCTTTTGGCAATCACCAGTTTGTTCTCTGTATATATTGGTCTGTTACACTTTGTTCATTTGTTTTGTGTTTTAGATTATGTATAAGTGAAATCATATGGTATTTGTCTTTCTCTGATTTATTTCACTTAGCATAATACCCTGTAGGACCATCCATGCTGTTATAAATGACAAGATCTTATTATTTTTTTTTTTTTATGGCTAATACTCCATTGTATTTTTATATACCACATCTTTATCCATTCATCTACCGGTGGGCATTTAGGTTGTTTCCATATTTTATCTGTTGTAAATGCTGCAATAAACATAAGGGTGCATATATATTTTCAAGTTAA